>NC_056739.1:133375775-133405775 GCF_019279795.1 Protopterus annectens
ACACAATGCCGAAATTTTGAAAGATTGAATTTCATATGGCCAAGACCATATGATCGAACTTTCGGAATCTTGACATTGTGAACGGAAATCTGTATACAGCACGGAATGGGAGGTTTCCCTTTTCCTCGCTGTAATGTGATCTCGGATTTCAAATATTTAAATAGTGGGTGTTTGGGGGGTGCAGGGGGCTTTCCACCCTGCAGAAACATTTAAATTGTTGTTTTTTTTTTGTTTTTTGTTTTTTTTTTGGTATGTTTCGGAATTTCGATATTCTGAAACATCGATCATATGGTCTCGATTATATGAAATTTGATGTTTCAAAATTTCAAGATTCTGAAGTGAATCCATATATATATCTATATATATATATATATATATATATATATATATATATATATATATATACACACACACACACACACACACACATATATATATATGTGTGTATATGTGTGTGTGTGTTTAGGATTTAAAATTTTAAAAGGAAAATGCAAAAAGGAGCAAAGGAGCTGGCTGACATTTAAGGAATTTGTGGAAATAGAGCTGTATGAAACATTAAATTGGGTTGGACTGGTATCTGACTATGAAATGGGAGCCATATAAAGATGGTCTTGGCACAAGCTAGTTTAGAAAATGAAAGGAGAAGGGTAATTTCTAAACGCTATAGATGTGGTGGGGATGAAGCTGGAATGATGCACATGTTCTGGGCATGTGGGTAGATATAAGGGGTTATGAGGCAGTGGAAGTTTAAAAATTCTGCTATGCTGTTTTATTCAATGAATGAGAGATGAATGCAAATTTTGCCTGATTAGGTCAAAGGGAAGCAGTAACACGCAAAAGGAAGAGAAAAGATAAAGATTACTAGTGGAAGCATGATGGGAAACGTGTTATTTGTCAAATAAGTGGACTAAGGTGAAGAAGCTAGAAGGAGAAGATGGTAATATAAAGGTGATAAAAGTTGTGACACAACTATGACCTAGATTTTGATGAGATGATCTAGGAAGGGAGAGTATCTGGTCAAGTTAGAAGGTCGTGGTGTACTCTAAGAGGAAAAGAGGTTTAAGAAGTAAGCATTTCAGACTGAGTAGGTGGGGGACAGAATAAATACCAGGAAGACAAGAAGACAGCAAAGACTAAACAAGTTTGATGAAATGGAGGGGAAAAACAGTGGTTACCTCATCAGAAAATCTTCTTCTTTCAGCTGCTCCCGTTAGGGGTCACCACACATTTCCTCCTGTCCTCGGCATCTTGCTCTGTCACTCCAACCAACTGCATGTCCTCTCTCACCACATTCATAAACCTTATCTTAGGCCTTCCTCTTTTCCTGTTACCTGGCAGCTTCATCCTTAGCATCTTTTTCCCAATATACTCTGCATCCCTCCTCAGCACATGTCCAAACCAACGTAATTGTGCCTCTCTGGCTTTGTCTCCAAACTTTCCAACCTGGGCTGACCCTCTAATATACTTATTCCTAATCCTGTCCATCCTCGTCACACCCAGTGCAAATCTTAACATCTTCAACTCTGACACATCAAGCTCTGACTCCTGCCTTTTTGTCAATGCCACCGTCTCCAACCCATATAACATAGCTGGCCTCACTACTTCTTGGGTAGCAAAAGCCAGGGTACCTTTTTGGCTGGGCTTGTATCGGACCCAGGGCTGATAGCCTAGTACCTACCTATGAACCTACCCTCTTGTAGACCTTCCCTTTCACTCTTACTGGTACTCGTCTGTCACAAATCACTCCTGGAACTCTTCTCCACCCACTCCATCCTGCCTGTACTCTCTTCTTCACCTGTCTTCCACACTCACCTTTACTTTGAACTGTTGATCCCAAGTATTTAAACTCGTCCACCATCACCACCTGTACTCCCTGCATCCTCACCATTCCTCTGTCCTCCCTCTCATTCACACACACACATTCTGTCAGAGAGTATTGAGGTATAAATTAAGTTTGGTCATTATTCCTGTAGACAAGTTTACCAGTAATGCATGGTGATGTGCCTGAAGATAAGATGATTCTATCATATATTTCCGCAATGACTAAATCATTGAAAAACTATGTCATCAAAGAGTGCAAGTCAGGCATTCAGGTACACCCATCCCATAGCACTTGACTAGACAGGAGTGAGCCTGTCACCTATTAAGAAACAGAAACGCAGCCTCCATCAGCTTCATCAGGTGAACATATCCATGCAGCAAGAAGCACTGTAAGGCAACTGTGATCCAGCAGTGTGTTGAAAAGGAAGCTGGGCAAAATATTTTTCTGTGGATAGGTAACTGCTGGGCCACCAATCTGCCAGTGTTTCTGCCTTTGTGACAGGCTACAAATTCTAGCTAATCTTTGTATTATTTGAATTCTCCTGTGTGAGAGTCTTGCATTCTTAAATTTCTTAACAGTGTTTGAACGTGTATACTTGTATGTTTGTCTCTGAAAGTGTAATGTGAAAAAATTATTCTGTCTCAGTGCCCTGAGGTATTGCCTCTGTTCTTTTTCAGGGTTGTTGTGTTTGTTTCCATGTGTATTGCTATATAATTGCATTATATTCACTGCTCTGAGGTACTTAAACATTGTTGTCATGTCTTGCTCTCTCTCCTTTCTATACAGCCTTCTTTTAATAGCTAACTTTATATATTACATTGTTCATTTTTGACATGAACTACATACGTTAAAGGCAATGAAAAAAGATCATAACACATTCCGTTATCATATACGTGCTTTATACATAGTTTCCATTGTAACTGTTCTTTTATTCTTTTGTTAGAACACTTACGTTTTTTCAAACCCTACCAACCTGCTTATTTTGGTCAACTATTTCAGCATTATTTTGTATATATTGTTTTCAAATTCTCCCTTTATTGTTAAGAGATAACTTTATCTTTTAATGGTCCCATCTCTAGATCATTTATTTCCTTTACAATATTCAGTACTTTATTTATAGCTGGATTAATCTTTGATTTCCACTTTTGTATAATTGCTTTTGTTGATGCTACTAGCATTAAACTTGATAAGGCCTTAGTATGTTCCAACAGTTCCAAATCTAGACACCAACTCAGTAGAGTTATCTCCTCAGTTAATATAAAATGTTCCCCTAACAACAGTGTTTGGGCATACTGCAGGGAGTCCTTAAACTCTTTTAACTCCACACATTCCCAGAAAACATGTTCCCAATTATCTGGGTTCATTCTCTGAACATCTGCAATAACTGTTGTTAACTTGAGGGGAAAATCATCTGAAGTCTGCTTGACCTATAAAAGTGCCTGTGTAAACATTTCCTTGCAAATATCCTAAATCTTCTGGACTTTGTAGCATACCTTAAATACCTTACCAATTTCCTTACATTGATCTTTTGTAGTTTGTATTTCTAATCTTCCCTCCAAATATTTCCTAATTTCTCTTCCTGTTTTTTTATAATTATTTTGTAATATGCTGTATGCCTTACTAACAAGGAGAAATTAATAGTAGGCACTAAACAGCCTATAATTGCAAAGTACCTTGCTAAGGAAACAGCTCCTATACTTTACAAAGAAAAAAAAAAAGCCCCAAACCAGGCATGTCCAAGGGTCAGCTTCCGGTGATTTCTCCTGTCCACCTGGTGAATCTGGGCATACTGGGGCAATGCAGCAATTGCTTCATGTACACAGACAACCCTCTCCTCCTACCACCCAACACTACAACCTGTGAGAGATGCACTTACATAGCCAAAATGGAAGCAAAGCTCTCTCCACCCAAGATTGTGCTAAACAGTCAAGAGGAGAAGGTTAACACCCACACTACACCTCAAGCAACACATAGCCCTTCTAAACCCGCACCACCAACACCCACATATAGCAACACTAAATCCACATATGCAGAGGCCCTTAACTGTAACCTGCCCAAGCAACAAAGACCTCTGAAGCTGAAACGCAAACAAACACCAATCACAACCAATGTGTCACATAGTTCACAACACCAGTGTGCCACCCAGCAACAGCCCCTAAGGCAAGACAATGTACCTAACACTTTAGTCATAGGTGACTCTATAGTCCGGCACACTGATGTCCCTCTCACCAGGTTGAATAAGGAGAAAATTACAGTCAGCTGCCTGTCGGGTGCCAGGATCCGCCACATAACGCATGCACTCAAGTCACTCCACAACAAGTACAAATATGACTCTGTCATTGTCCATGTTGGAGTGAATGACTTGAGACGCACCTCCCTGGACTACATGAAAAGAGACATGGAAGAGCTCTCGGATCATGTGGCCCAGGCAGGTATGACCCTAGCCCTGAGTAGCATCCTGCCTTCGCCCAGAATGATACCACAATATAAGGATAAAATGATTGACTTCAACAATTGGCTGCTTATGGTGTCATTCAAAGGGGATCCAGTATCTGTCTGCCTGGGATGACATGATTGACAGACCACGATGCTTTGCCAGAGATGGTCTGCACCTGTCACCCCTGGGATTCAGGTTACTGGCTAAGGCTCTTGCCACCCCTATAGTGCCTTTTTAGGCAAACTTCAAAGGACAAAACCACCACCGTAACAGGTACAAGCATGCAAAATCTGAAGGTAATGCTACTCAATGCTAGAAGTCTAAACCTCAAAATGCACTCTCTTGAAGCACTCCAAAAATGGAGAACATCAATATCTGTGCAGTAACTGAGACCTGGTCCAAGGCACCAGAGAGCACCTCTGCAATACCAGGCTACAACTCTTACCACACTTTTCGCCACCAAACCAGGACCGAAACACTAAAGGTGGAGGAGTGTCAATATTCACCAAGGATATTCACACCACCAGGCTAGTTGGCCAACACAATGTGTCTGAAATTCTCCAAGTGCAACTAACACTAGGTAAGACTGCAATCCAAATTGTAGCTTGCTACAGATCCCCACCATACCCCAAGATCCTCACTACACCTTTCTAAACATACTGGAAAATATTAAGATAGAACCAAACACCCTAATACTGGGTGATTTTAACTACCCTGCCATTAACTGGGAAAACTACTCATGTCTCAACACCTTTGCAACGGTTCTTGGAATTCATAAATTCCAATGCTCTGGATCAACTAATCCATAGTCCCACCAGGGGCTCCAATATCCTAGACCTGGTCATTACCAACATGGGAAATCAATGCTCCATACCTATGGTCACCCCCTCGTTAGTCAGGTCTGACCATAAGCTAATCACCCTTAACATCCACATCCCACCCCACCCCCAGTAAAGAAACCACCATAAAAAACTTCTCCAAAGCCAACTTCATGCTACTCAAGTCAGAAGTGACAAACTTCATGACACCCATGCAGATGGGAACTGAAAGTTCAACTGCTGAATCCTCCACTCATGCATGAATCGTGCCATCCCAAATAGAACCAAAATGCTCTCATCCAAAAAAGGAAGCCAATCTGGTGGTCCCCTGCCATAAACAAACTTTACAACAAAAGGAAGAAACTTTTGCAGAAAAGAGGAAAATCCCAGGATGCAAAAAACTCCCTTACTAGCCTCAGTAAGAAACTGAGATGCCTCATAAAATCCTCCAAAGCTAGTTAAGAAAATAAAATTGCCAAAGATTCCAAAGACAACCACAAAGCATTCTATAACTATGTCAAGAATCTAAATGGCAATGCTCAGATCTGCTCTGAGCTAAAACAGAATGGCATTAAATATACTGATCCAAGGATATTGCCAATATCCTGGCAGATCGATTCAGTGCCAATTTCACCCCCTAAATGGCCCATCTCAATACCGGAAGATTGCCAAATTCCAGTAATAACGGCCACACAGGTACAAAACGCACTCTCTAAAGCCAAGAATACAGCATCCATGGGACCAGATGACATCCCGGGCTGTGTACTACATGAACTACAATATGAACTGGCACCTCACCTAAGTGTCATGTTTAATCATAGCCTCACCTCAGGTTTCGTGCCCACTGAGTGGCACAGAGCTACAGTTATCCCAATCCACAAGGGGGGATCCACCTTGGATCCCGGTAACTACCGTCCCATCAGTCTGACAAGCCTTATCTGCAAGGCCATGGAGCGTATTATCATGGAACTTATAAACAAAGACATTGGCAACCTTCAAACACTGGACCCCACCCAGTTTGGGTTTGTCAAGGGCCAATCTTGTCTCCTGAACCTGATTGACTTCTTTGAATCAGTCTCCAGAGCCATGGACAAGGGTAAGGTGGTCCACACAGCCTATCTAGACCTTGCCAAGGCCTTTGACACCATTCCCCACTCTGGAATCATAGATAAACTTACTAAGTTGGGCATTAATCCCTATGTCACCCAATGGGTTGCTAAATGGCTTACTGATAGAACCCACACTGTAAAAGTAGCCGACTCCAAATCCAGCTCCAGACAAGTGACAAGTGGAGTACCTCAGGGTTTAGTCCTGGGGCTGCTCTTGTTTGGCATCTACTTCTCTGAAGTACAGGTCAACAGTAAGGGACTCTGGCTAACAAAGTTTGCAGATGACTGCAAACTGGGAGCCATTATTGAATCCCCAAATGATGTGGATACTCTACAAAAGGGCCTTACAGAGACAGATGCTTGGTGCCAGAGCCATGGGCTCAAGCTCAATGCCAAGAAATGTATTGTTATCCTCTTTGGGAAAAAACATGTATCTGTGAATTACCATATAGGTGGCAGTACACTAAACATAGAAAGTGTGATAAGAGACTTAGGGACACAGGTGGACAGTGGTCTCACCTTCGATAACCACATCGCCACAACAGTCAGGAAATCCTTCTATGTGGCACACCTCATCACAA
This sequence comes from Protopterus annectens, assembly GCF_019279795.1. Lineage (NCBI taxonomy): Eukaryota > Metazoa > Chordata > Ceratodontiformes > Protopteridae > Protopterus > Protopterus annectens. The sequence continues at coordinate 133,382,543 of NC_056739.1, forward strand.
AGGGCTTTTCATCCAGAAAAAAGGAGGTCATTGTCCCACTGTACTCATCCCTCATTAGACCCATTATAGAATACAACGCCCCATTTGGTATGTACCTCTCAAGACATCTGCAACAACTGGAAAGGCCTCAGAAATACCTCACTAAAAGAATCACAGGCCTAAAGCAGATGCCCCACGCTGACCGCCTTAAAAACTCCAGCTATACTCTGTCGATATCGTCTACTCAGAGGCAATCTCTGCTTAACATACAAGGCCATGTCAAACCCAGAGCTGTTGGACATGTTACACTTAAAGAAATCCCAATCCCTCAGAGCTACATGCTCCAGGGATCTAAACCTTGTCATCACAATAAACAAAACATGCTGGAGGGATAGGTTCCTGACCCAGAGACTCCCCAGACTCTGGAATAGATTGCCCATACATGTCAAGCAGAGTGCCTCTTTGGACCTCTTCAAGAGGAACCTTGACGATTGGGTGGGAGAAAGGAAATTCACCCCAGGGATCACGTCAGTCGCCCTGCTAGACAGGGGTCCAGGAAAGTAAATTAATGTGGGAAGAAATAGCCAGGGAATTGTTATGGCTAGGCTTGTATAGGCCATAGGGCTGATAGCCTAGTACCAACCTATGAACCTATAACTATCCCTCTCTTAATTACCATCTCCTATTCTTGATTCCATTAAAAACCTTAACCAGAGTTGGGCCTTCACTTGATACACCTCTCACTGTCTCTCTGTTCTGCCAACAGCCCCCTGACCTGAAAGACATTCTTTCATTTGCAGGTTGAACACCTACTTGGCTTCTTCCCACTCTGTCACTTTTCCCTTCCAACTTATTTTTCTCAGAAGGTTGGCTCTGTTTTTAGTTTTCTCCAGTTAATTCCTGCCATCTCTTACCTGTTTTTCATGAGCTCAGTTGTATGTATTCTTATCGGCAAAATCATTCTCCACTCTTACTGGTTTAGACTTTAAATTGTTGCCTACCACTTGTAAATGAGTATATTTTAAATCACCGATGAGCATTGGTCAACAAAAAAACGCTCTGCACAATTTTGTCAGCAATTACCATTATCAAAAGTGAAAGTAGTCTGAAAACAATGATCTCACTTGTAAGCAATGTATTACTTTAGATTTCACTAACAAGTACTAACAAGTATATATATATATATATATATCAACTAGTGTGTGTGTGTGTGTGTGTGTGTGATAGATATCTATATACCTATATCTATATATGCATGTGTGTTTGTGTGTGATATATATATATATGTGCATGTGTGTGTATGTATATGCATGTGTATATATATATATATATATATATATATATATATATATATATATATATATATATATACACTTACCCGAATTCCATTATTCCATTTGGACTAGACAACTTCAACGAAAGCTAAAATGTCCAAAACCACAAAGCATCGAAGTTCTTTCACTGGGAAACAAACCACTTGGCCACTGGGGTGAACTTTGCCCTTTTCCCCCAGGTAGTGTAATCCTGGAGTTGGTATATTTAGTTAGGGGGGTGGAGAGTGTGGTGGGCGAAGCCCCCACTTCAGTGGGTTTCATTTTTCTGCATTTTATTATTTTACCCTGGTGGCCAAGTGGTTTGCTTCCTGGTGAAAGAGGTTTGGTACTGTATGGTTTCGGAATTTTCAGCTTTTGTTGAAGTCGTCTCGTCCAAATGGAATTCGGGTAAGTGGTCTTTTGGTTAATCAACATAGACCCATATATATATATATATATATATATATATATATATATACATATATACATACATACACACACAGACACACACACACACAAATGTACATACTTCATACTTGGTCACTGTGGCCATTTATTGTGTTTTGCAAGTGGGATGTACTGGTGGTGAAGTTGGTCGAATTATGCTACAGCTGAACTTCAGGGTTTAATTCAGGATCTTTGGTTCCCCAGGGCCTCTTCAAGTGGTCACAGACAATACCACAGTCATGTGGTACATCAACAAAGAAGGTGTAACCAGGTTGTACCCTCTTTGCAGACTAGCCATGTTAGCATGGGATATAGCTTCACATCACAATCTCACCCTACAAGCATCTTATATTCTGTCAGAAAAACTGTGTAGCAGACAAGCTGAGCAGGACCAGGGCAGACCCTCACTAATGGAAAATAGATTTGGGGATTTTCCAAAATTTGATCTGTCTGTGGGGATTTCCTCAAGTAAACCCTTTTGCTTCTTCTTTTAACAAGGAACTGGCAAGATGCTGTTCCAGGACTCTATGCAAGAAAGGCTGGAAGACAGATACCTTTTCTTTTCCTTGGACAGGAATGATCCTGTATGCTTTTCCATACTTTTCATTAATATCCAGGTACTTCTGAAGATTCAGAACGAATCCCTCAAGATCACTGTGCTGACTCCCTTCTGCTCCAGGCAGTTGTGGTTCTTTGTTTGGAAATGGCCAGGGGCAATTCCCACAAGTTTCCTCACGGACTGGATCTACTCACACAAGAACAGGGATGATGATGCACTCTGGCATCAGTCAACTTCAACTGACTGCCTGGATGATAAGGTCTTAACTTCTTTTAAACACTTTATTACTGAGGACATGCAGCAAGGAGGTAAGAAAGTCTGCTATTACAAAATTCTATGTTAAAAAATGGAAAAGGTTTTCTAGTTGGTGCCAGCAACATAACCAGCACCCATTCAGGACTAGTTGTTCTATGGTTTTACAGTATTTGTATGCTTTACACTCCTGTGGCCTTAATTATTCTTCTGTCGAGGTTCATTTATGGGCCATTTCAGCATGTCTACCCATGGATCCACCTCTTTCAATGCAGTCACATGTCAAAATGTTTTTGGAAGAGGTTTTGCACAAGATGCCTCCCAGTAAACCAGTGCACCTCCATGGGATCTTAATTTTGTGTTAGAGAAGCTAACACTCCATTTAAACCAGCTAATCTGGCTGACTTCAAGTTCTTAACATGTCAAACAGTTTTACTGATTGCTCTGAACTCTGTAAGAAGAGTATCTGAATTGCATGCTCTTACAATGAGTCAACCTTATCTAGGTGTCTTTGAGATCTAATCCTTCTTTTATGCCTAAAGTGGTATCCGAGTTTACTTTAAGCCAAACTATCCATCTCTCCATTTTCTTTCCTGAACCTAAAAATGAAAGAGAAAGGATACTCTATACCTTGGATGCCCAAGGACTACTTGGGTACTATCTTGACAGGACTAAATCTTTCAGATCATTGGCTCAGTTGTTGATTTCTTGTGAAGATAAGAAGTGACTACCTGTGTCAAAATAGACTATTTCCAAATGGTTGTCTAAGGCTGTCACCTTTTGTTATACTCACCCTAACAAAAATATTCCAGGCAGGGTCAAGGCCCACTCTACCAGGGCCTTGGATTTATCTCTGGCTCTTTGGAAAGGTTGTTTTCTAGAAGTATTCTGGAAGTGCTGCTGTCCTCTCTACATACTTTTACAAAGTACAATAAGCTTGATTCCATTCTCTAGGTCCAGGTCAGGCTTTGCTAGGACCATTCACCAGCGGTTCCTGGACTGTTGTTTTTCCACGTTTCAAATGTAGAAAGCTAGGGTAATCTACCTACTGCAGCAGTAATCAGTATGATGAACATAGTATAATTGTTTAAGTAAACTTACTATAACAGTAGATATTCGAATGATCACAGATGCTCCCTCTCTCTGCCCCCCCTGTTTTTTGGTGTGGTTGTTTGCCAGGACGTGGTTTTTTTTTTTTGTTTTGTTCCTAACATTGTCCTTTCAGTGCTAAGCCTTCCTGCTGGCAGTAAAGCTCTGATGCATTTGGCACCCAAAGTTATCTTTTTAATCAGATGATCTTGAGCTGCCTGGCAATTTGGGAGTGTGGAGGGTGTCCTGAAGCTTTGGAAGAAGGTGTCCTGAAAGTTTTCCAGCTGTTATATCAGTGGCAGGATATAACCCATATAGCTAAGGCTACTGCAGCAGTGATCATTCGAATGTCTGTTATGGTAAGTTTACTTACGTAACTTTAGTTTTTAATTTTTTTCCCCTCTCTAGCGTTACATGCTCTGGTTGTGCTGGTTTGTCTGCCAAGTATCAGTTGTTCGGGTCTCACTGTAGCATTGTGAGAAGTATTACAGTGTGACCTGAGAACTTTGTGAAGATCAGCTTAGCAACGAATCTTTTTGGCAGTTTTGACTTCTCTTTTACTGGTTTCATTGGACTGTAGGTAGTGACGTATTATGTATGACATCATAATTCTCAGCACATTGCTAAATCGTTGTAGATGCATTTGATTGGCATGCCACATCCTGTAAACATTGTCTTAAACCTGGCAGTAATTTGATAGCTAAGGAAAAACAACTTCGGCAACCCAAATGAAACTGAAACAAACTACTTCTCAGCAACCAGAGATGAAAAAGAAAGTGGCCACACAGTCGGATCGTATTTTAAGCTTTCTTCCACTTTAATATCACGTGGACTTGAGTATTTTGCTGGGACATTATGAAGGGGAATTAAAGGTCTTAACAGAGAAAATCAAAACTTTGGATAGAGAAATCAAACAATACAGCTGTTTTTCTCAACTGATTTCTCTTTACAATAGTATTGAAGCCAAGACTAACAGGCTTCGAGCAACTATCATTGTAAGAAAACAAAACAAGCTGCGAAGGGACATAGCAGCTTATGAAGCTAATCAAGCCTATATTTGTTCCTACAATGATAGCAATGACACTAATAACAACAATTTAAATCAAGATGGAATGATTTTTAACGACTTGGTGGATAAGGAGTCACCAATAAGTGTTATAGATAATGACCAGGTTCCTGAAGTTGAGCTTTTGACTACCAATGCTAGATTGATAAGTGAACAACAACAACACACAACACATATTGATAGCCAATCTATCAATAATAATGATGAATTTGCTAGCAATGATGTTATCGCTTCCACCAGTTTCGCTGATGTCGTCAATTCTAATAATAACAAAAGGGCTGGTCCTTTTCACCAACAAAGGACACAGCCAAAGAGGACTACCAGGTGGTTCAACTCCACCCAGTACAAGGCGAAACCAAAAGGGAAAGGCAGAAAGAAGTGGTGATTTCACCACTCAGTGACAATGCATATCACATCAGTGTTGTAAATTTTAGTGATTTTATAATCACGGATGCTTGTGTTGATGTGTTGAAAAAAGGTTTTAATTTCATCCCTTCAAATAACATCAAAATTGGCAACTTGTTGGTGGACTTCAGATTGTATATGCGTAAATTAAATCTAAGATATATTTTACAGGATGTTGCAGTTAATGTTCCAGAGCGTGATAGGAGATTAAAGCGACCTAGTACATTTAATCCAGCTTTAGTAAACACATTGCAGGTCTTTCAAAAAATATGTGAAACGGAGTTTAGAAAAATGGATATTTGTGAAACAGAAGACAATTTAACTAATTTAGAACGTGAAGCACTGTCTCACTTGTCTTGCACTCCAGATATTAGAGTTATGAGGGCAGACAAGGGGGGAAAGTTAGTAATCATGAATAGAGTAGATTATGTTGATCATATTTCATCTTTGCTTAATGACACTAACAACTATAAAGGTGTCAGCATTGATTTTGTTTTGAACAGGTATAGGAGGGTTGACACTCATTTGTTTGACATGTTGTGTCAAGAAGAAATAGACAATCTAGACTACGATTTTTTGATGATTGAAGAACCAAAATTAGGTAATTTTTTTGGAATTCCTAAATTACATCACAATAATGAAGAACTAACCTTCAGGCCCATAGTGTCAGCCAAAAATTCGAAAACTGAAAGTATATCAGTTTGGTTGGATGACATTTTAAATCAAATAGCCCAAAAAGCTGAGTATTACATCAGGGACTCCTGGCACTTATTGGAGAGCCTGGGATGGTCTAATTTGAAACTGGAAGAAATTAATTTTGCAACTCTTGATGTCAAGAGTCTGTATACCTGTATAGACCAGGAGTTGGGAATAGAACATTTAAGGAACTACTTGACACACAACACAGAATTGCAAAATTCAAGAATTAACACCATCTGTGCCTTAATGGAAATTGTCTTACACAATAATTTTTTCGAGTTTGATAACATCTATCAGCAAATTTCTGGTGTAGCGATGGGGGCTAGAGTTGCACCGGCCTTCGCCAACATCGTTATGGCAGATTGGGAGCAGGAATATCTTAAAAAACATCCTTATTTTGGTAAAGCCAAGTTCTATGGAAGGTACATAGATGATTTGGTGTTCGCATGGGTGGGAGAAAGAACTGAATTTGAAACTATGGTTGAAGATTTAAACAAAACTACACGTTTCTTGATATTTAAACACAGTGGATATGGCAAGTGTATCAATTATTTGGACATTTGCCTTTATATTGATTTCACGAAAAACATCTTACACAGTAAAATATACAGAAAGCCTTGTTTTATCAACCAATATCTGCACAGAGACAGTTTGCATCCCACCCATATGAAGAGAAATGTCATCAAGGGCCAGATAATTAGGCTCAGTAGATTGACATCAGAAGATAATATATACCAAGATGAGCTACTACAGTTAAGAAATCTATTCTTGGCTAGAGGTTATAAAAAACTTATAATAAAGAGGATTGAAAACGAAGTCAAAGGGCTTCGCAATGGAGTAGCTGGACCAATTTTGTCGAGCAATAGGATGGCCCACATGGAAGAAGTATCAATAGGCGTCACTGTGGATAGACATAAACATGTAGATTTCCACACAGCTTTCCCTCTCCCAATTTCCAACCAATTGGGGAATATTAGGGGTATTATAGAAAGAAATTGGGGTATTATTTTAGGGAATAGAGAGCTTATGGCATGTGTAGGTATAAAACCATGTTTCACATACAAAAATGTAACCAACTTAAAAAGTATGTTAGAAATAGACCATAAAAAAAGAGCAGCACCTACTAGGGACATCAGTAGAAAGAAGGGAACTTTTGCCTGTCAGAATTGTAGACAGTGTAGATATATTACCAACACTTCCTTTGTGACACTCAAGCACATAAATAAGACATTTTGGGCACAAAAGTTTTATAATTGTCACAGTGAATATGTGGTTTATATAGCCACCTGTTCAACTTGTGACAATTATTATGTAGGGAAAACCAAAAGAATGCTAAAACGTAGGATCTATGAACACAGTCTAGCCATCAAGAATAAAGACAGGAACAACTCTTTGGCAAGACACTCACAGGAGTGTGTAGATTTCAAGAAATTTGAATTTTTTGCTTTAGATCATGTAGACAAAAGTTTATTAAAGGGAGATTTGAATAATAAATTAGAGCAAAAAGAGTCACTATGGCAGTTGTGTTTAGGGGCTGATTAACCCCCCGGTTTAAATGAAGCGATAAATATCAAATGCTTCCTAACAAATAGATAATTAAATCTAAAGTACTTTAGAATATCTAGATTGGTTTTAAGTAGTTCTTCCCTATAACTATTTTAACAGTAAAACAATCTATGGTAGAATTCTACGGGGAAAGTGTCAACAGCCCAAATCTTATCATTTTATAATTTTATATTTGTGGCCATAGTGTATTGGTATGGACCCTTCTTCATTTCTTTGTAATGAGTTTAGATTAGTCATATCTCACACACCCAGACACCCTTGATGGTGTTGGTGGACACACACACACACACAATTGTGTGGTTGGATGTCCACGATCGCTCTTGTGGGCATGCGCGTGCCCTCGCATACACTGCGTGTTTGCGATGGCGAGAGGAGAGTTCTTGTGGTGTGTGTTCTTGCCAGTCAAGTGGATGTTAGTGGTGATGTGCGTAAGTGCGCACATGCGTTCACACTAGGGGAGTATACGAGCGAGGTGGGTTGTAATGGACTTGGCCCAGTGTACAACTTCACATTCGTGCACTCTCCATCATGAGAGAATTATTAGGTAGCTAGAGTTTTGATATAAACCATCTATTCACGTTAGACATTCATTCACAAATGTAGAAGTCTAAGGAGGTATTTTATTGTAAAAAGCGATTACCATTGTAATGTAGTTTTTTTACATACAAAATGGCCTTTGTTATATATATATATTTTTGTAAGTAAAAGTAATTCTGGCATTATTGGATTATGTATGTATCAAGTTTTATATGGTCAATAGTTATAAATTTAAGTCAACGTTTCATGATGTTTTAACATATACAATTTGAAAAAAGGAAACGTTTTTTAAACTAGTGCAATCTGCAAACTTTTTATATAAAAAAAGTGTCATCTAATTGTTTTTCACTTTAATACCTGAAGTATAATGTCATTGTTTAAGAGAATAACATCATTTCCTGTATAATGACTATAAAACCAGGATGTAGGGAGGCGTCCTGGTTTTTTCTGAAGAAGTCCACGTGATATTAAAGTGGAAGAAAGCTTAAAATACGATCCGACTGTGTGGCCACTTTCTTTTTCATCTCTGGTTGCTGAGAAGTAGTTTGTTTTAATTTGATAGCTAGTCTTGTTTGGTATGTGTAAAATTTCTATTTTTTGAGAGTAATAGTCCACTGCTGTCATGTAGCTCTTTCCTCAAACTCACGTAGACCTGCAGCCATTTTCTGACAGTGATCTTGCAGTGTTGAAAATGTTAACTATGGTTCTCTCCACTGGGATGGTTATATATTATGCAAAACTGGCATATTGAGTTAAGGTTTTTCAATGTCTGTGTTGGTGTTTTGCCACCATGGCAACATTTTGGTTCATTAATGACATTTGGTTAGGCATTGATGTCCTTCATGTGTCTGTATAAGCACTTTGGCACATTATGAAGAAACTACACCATGCTGTGGTATCAAACTGTCTGTGTCATTAGCAGCTTTTGGCATCTTGTGGGGAGTTTGCATGACTTAATTAGTTGAACCATTAGCCTGTGGCCAGTCAGGAGATGAAAGCAGTCTATGCCCAGTAGGTATCTAGAGAAATTCACACATGCCCATACACTTGCAAGACGCACTCTTTGTATTTGTAAATCTTTGTTCTGAAGCAGTTAGCATTCTGGAGTAACAACCAACAGGTCTTTGACTTGTCCCTCTGTCTAGAGGAAAGAAGTAACTAGACTGTAACTAGTGACATCAGCATTCACAGCAGTTGATGTGCTGAAATCATAGTTGTTGAGCACTGGAGTAGACATCAGCTTTTGTTTTACTTTAATGAAGTCTTTGGCTTGAACTTTTCTCCTTGACCAGGCTACATCTATCTTTAGTAAATCTGTCAGTAGATATAGCGCTATAGACAGATACAGTACAAATTTGCTACAGTTTATGCCTAGGGCTTGATACTAGAAAGCTAGGCCTTTTAACTCTGTCGTTATTCTTACTTGAGTCTCATCTGGTTCCAGTAGCACTTATGTTTTGACTGAAGTATAGGGTTTTAGGCTTACCATAAATGCATTTGTCTCTAGTTAGTTTCAAACCTGAATTTGTAATGGTTTGGAGCACTGACTGTAATCTTTTATCATGTGTCCTCTTCATCAGACCAGACAGTAGCATGTTATCCTTGACAATAACCACCTTCATGTCCTTTCACCAGGTTATTCACTTCACATGTATTTCTGGTATTGAAGTTACTCCAAATGGCAGTCTTTCTGAAATAAAGCCTTCCAATCAGAGTGCAGTGGTTATTAGCTTTTGACCAAGTATGTCTAGGGATATTTTGCCAAAACCCACAAGAAGTGTCTAATATGAAGAACCCCTTGGCATCAAGAGTTGCCTTAAGATTGAGTTCTGACTGCATTTTTAGGGTTTATTGGAAATGGCAGAAGCACCATGCACCAGCTCCCCACCCCCTCAGTGGGGGGGGGGGTGTTCCCCTTTCCTGATACACTAATTAGGTGGTCAGATAAATAACCCACCCTCCCCTTACTCCTGTCTTGCCATTCAGGTCCCACTTGACTCTCCTCCATTTTATTAAACAAAATAATTTCTTCTTATAAACAGTGACAAAGGTCTTGTTCAAAATGTAGCAAACAGTTGCTACAGTTTATACCCTTAAAAAAATAAATAAATAACTAACTCACGAGGTCACTGGAACATGTACATTTATTTATTTAGTCGCTTTTGTTTCTAATATCCCAAGACTTCATCAGAAATAAATATAAAAGCAGTTCCCCCAACTTTTAAATAAAGTGTGTCTTCCCATCACATCTATACTCTCCCATTTATTACATTTAGAAAAAAACCTTAAAGAGAACTTGTTTACACTAAAACACATTAAAATTCTTTGAGAATATAGGTTAAAACCTAAATAACATTCTTATTCTTTGTGCCTGGGGCAGTTGTCCATCTTGCCTCACCTTAGTTACACTACTGGGAAATGATACCCTTTTGGATGTGGTCAAGATATAGGTGTCATTGTCTGGCTTTAACTCTGACTTCACTGGCTAAAAAAGTTAAGCAGACTGACTTCTCCAAGTGCATCAACATAAATTCATTCTGGCAATCAGCCTCATCTTGCAGTTCTCCTAAGCATGGACCTTCCAACACATAGATCCAAAATTTATTCTTGTGCCCTCTTTCATTCAATCATTGCTAGGAATTTTCCTGTACACTTTTATTTGCATGCACAGCTATGCATTTCCATATTTACTTCATGCAGCTGTGGTTACTTTGAGATGGTTTTGTATGTATAGCATGATACTTCAATAACATCAGCTCCTGTATCTGTTTTAAACCTTACTGGGTTCCCATCCACAGGGAGTTCAATTTGCCAGTGTGATTCAGTTAGTTGGTGTAGCGGTCACTGAACTCAGGAAGTTGCTTTGCTTTCTGAAGACTTTCTTCAGTTTTATTCTCAATGGCTACTTTTTTGCTAGCTTAGTTTTGCACACAACAGCAAACTGTCTCATCTTGTTGGATTTTTCAAGTCCTCCTCCTAAGTGCAGTACACTGCTCTGACCCAGCACTTGAATGGTTACATCTTGTGCATTTTTCCAGGTAGATTTATCCTTTTGTAGCACTAGTCAGTGTGAATGTGGTCCTGTGTTTGTTGATAGTTACATGACCATGCCTAGGGGAGAGAGCATCAGGTAGGCCAGCAAAAAAAACCCAAACCTTTGGACACTATGTAATTTTGCCAAATCCGCCAGGCTAAATTTTCCCATTGTTAGAATGAGTAAGTGGATGGAAGCTTATGGGTAAAGTGAGCAGTAGAAGATTCAGCAGGCTGAAATAATGGGAAAAAAGTAACACTTGCCCAATGTTTCCTGGAATTCATTAATTCCAATGCCCTGGATCAGCTCGTTCTTACCCCCCACTAGAGGTAGCAACATCCTTGACCTGGTCATTACTAACATGGACAACCGTTGCTCTACACCGGTAGTCAACTCATCTCTGGTTAGATCCGAGCACAAACTAATCACCTTGGAAATCCACATCCCCCCCCCCCTTGCAAAGGTAACCACCATGAAAAACTTCTCCAAAGCTAACTTTGGGCTCCTAAAAACAGGTGGCTAACTTCACGGCACCCCTGTAAATGGAGAGTAGTTGCGTGACTGCTGAATCATACACCAATACACTATATGAACACGTACACAAATGCATGGCTCTCGCCTTACCCAATAGAACCAACGACGCTCTCCTCAAAAAAAGGAAAGCCAGTCTGGTGGTCCCCTGCCATAAACAAACTCTACACCAGGAGGAGGAAATTGATGCTGAATAAGGTGAAGTCCCAAGACTGGAAAAAACTCCCTTATCAGCCTCAACAAAAATTGAGATCCCTCATCAAATCCTCTAAAGCTAGCTATGAAAACAGAATTGCAGCAGATAGTACACAACCACAAGGCCTTCTATAGTTATGTAAAGAATCTCCATGGCAATACCCAGATTTGTTCTGAAGTACTGCACAATGGTACCTCCTATTTATTTCGCATTTGTTAACTGGGTTGGTCCAGCTGGGTAAGAATTTACCCTTTTTCAGTGGAGACCCAAGGGGGGAAAAGCTCCAAACAGACATACAAAAACATACGAATAGAGACAAATTAACAATATTACTGAGCAGAACAGTCTTATGAATACAATGGATAAGAAAAACATAATGTACTCAATGGAATAGTACATAGCTATATATACAAAAAGTGTAGTAATAGGTTGTAACAGGAGAAATGACAATAAATCCAGCAGGTAAGCAGGAGGGGAAGTTAAGGTTGTAGGTAATATAATGAAAAGAAACAAGGTATAATTAGATTAGTGGTTAGAAGAAGAATTGTGTAAGTGCAGGGGCTTCAGATCTGAGGGAAAGTAGTGGGAGTAAAACGTAGAGACGGGTGACTGCACAAGGGGCCGTAGGTCAGAAGGGGGAATGGTGCAAAAGAATATAGTAGTAGAGGAGGGATGTAGTGATCTAGAGGGAGGGTACAGAAAGAAGAGCAGTTGGATAAAGTAAGTTATAGAAAAAGGAAAAAGGTCTTCTAGATCAGACTTAGTGGTGAAGTGGGTATGTGGAGAGGAAAGGGTTAAGTAGGATGGTAACATGTACATATAGGGTTGTTATGGAGGTACACTATCAGGTCATGTTTGAAGTTAGGAAGGGAGGTATGACTTCTAATATGGAGTGGAAGATTGTTCCAGGTAATGGAGATGTAGTGTTTATAGAGTATTTTACCTATGTTCTTGTTGGGTTTATAGACTTGTAGTAAGAGTTTATCAGAGCTGCGCAGGGATCGGGGAGGGGTGTACCAGGAGATCAGGCTGGACAGAGATGGACAGTCAGAGTTTGAATTAAGAATTCTGAAAGCTTGGATCAGCTGACATTTGGTCTGAAGGTGTGGGAATTTGAGCCAATGTAGTTTTATGAGAGCGGAGCAGTGATGGGATTTATAGGGGCTGCTGGTGACAAATCTAGCAATTTTGTTATAGGTTTGGTCTAGTTTTGCTAGCAGGTTATTTTGTAAATTGGAAAATAGAGGGGAGCCATAGAGGAAGGTGGGGAGGAGATAGGATTGGGCTAGCAGTAGTTTTGAGTTGGGGGTCAGGAATTTGCTGTTTCTGTATAGCATGCCCAGTTTTTGGTGTGTTTTCTTTATAGAATGAAGTATGTGGAGGTCTAGTTTGAGCTGGTCATCTATGATGACACCTAGGAGTTTAGCGTGCAAGTCTGGTGTCATAATGGTGCCATTTAGAGAGGATATGAGAAAGGTGGATTTGTGGTGGGCTAGAGTTTTAGGTAGGAATAGCAAGAGCTTATTTTTAGAGGGGTTCAGGATAAGTTGATTGTTAAAGAGCCACTTCTCAATAGAGTGAAATGAAGATTCGGTGGTATGGTGGAGGTTATTGATAGAGTCAGAAATGGAGATCAGATTTGAATCATCTGCATACTGTATGGTAGAGAAGAGGTTGCTGGTAGTGTGTAGGTCATTGGTGAAGAGGTTGAAAAGAAGGGGGTCGAGAATTGAACCTTGAGGAACACTGGTCTGAAATGGCAGGGTGAGAAGGAATTTTGCCATTTAACTGCTTGTAGGCGACTGGACAGGTAACTTGAGAACCTATTTAGAGTGGGGATGGAAATGTTCAGCTGAGAAGGTTTATGAAGTAGAAGGTTGTGAGACAGTATCTAAAGTCTCTGAGAGATCTATGAAAAGGCAGGACACAAGTTTATTATTGTCTCTGGCCTCAGCTACAGCATGAGAGAAGGATAAGAGTGCAGTGTTAGTACTGTGTGTGGGCCTGAAACCGTGCTGGGTGTTGGTTAAAAGATTGTTTTGAGTAAGGTGGGAAAGCAGTTGAAAATGGATACACTTTTCTAAAATTTTGGAGGGGGGAGAAAGAATAGCAATGGGATGGACGTTAGATGATTCTGTGGAGTTACCTCCTTTATGTAGTGGGATAGTGTAGTATTCCTTCCAAATAGAGGGTACAGTGGATTCTTGGACTGAGCGGTTGATTAGAATGGAGACAGGAAGGGCTATAGAGTTAGCAGCAAGTCTTGGGAATTGAGGAGGTAGGTTATCAGGGGCAGGGGAACAAGGTTTGAGTATACTGAGGAGAGTTTTAATATAACTAACAGATACAGATTTGAGCAAGAAGGGGTTAGAGAGGCTAGAGGAGTCAGATTGGGGGTGTGAAGAAGGTGTGGGTGTGGTAACTTGAAGTGACAGAAGTGGAATTAGAGGTGGGGTTGGGGTTATTAGAGGTGTTGGGTACTAGTTTAGAAATGGTATCAATGAAGTAGTGATTTAAATGGATGGCGGTATCTGAGGGAGATTGATTGGGAAAAGAGTTGGGGGTTGTGGGTGAGCCAGGGTTAAGAAGAGTTTTTATGGTTAACCAGAACTTCTGGGGGTTAGTAATTTGCAGAGACTGGTCAGACTGGTAAAACTTTCTTTTGTCTGGTTGACTCTTTTTTTTTGCAAGGTTTCTAAGTTCCCTGTAAGATTGTAGGAGGGCAGGAGATTTGCTTTTCTGATATTGTTTCCAAGTGGCATCTCTTTTATGCATAAGGTGGAAGGTTTCTTTGGATAGCCAGGGGGCATGTTTAGCTTTGACTTTTATTTTCCTGATGAGGGCCAAAGAGTTGAGTATGTTTAGGAATGTCTGGCTGAAGTAGCTAACTGCATCATTTAAAGGTAGGACCAGTTAATATTTGAGATAATTTTGTTGAAGGAAGTTGTATTGAATTTTCTTTGGTTGCGGATGTATTTTAAGAGGTGAGTACTAGTGAGGTTGGGTGAGTACATAGTAATGTGGATAGGTAGGTGGTCACTGATGGAGTCAGATAGTGTACCTGGCTGGTGGTACAAATGAGGAGAATTTACGAGAATCCAGTCTAGGATAGAATTGAAGTGGTTTTTGCCAAGGTGGGTGGGGGAAGAGACAAGCTGAGTAAAACCATGTAGTTGAGACTATGAGACGGTGTAGTAGAGTTAACTGAGTTCCAGTCTATATTTACATCCCTAAGTATGATAGTTTCAAAGGGGATGTGAAGAAAACACCAAGATAAGATGTCTTCAAGGATGGTGATATTATTCCCTGGTGGATATAGATTGAGGCTGTGGTCATTTTTTGGTAGTTGAGATGACAGGAGTAGCTCTGCAGGGTGGAAGGTGGGAGTGGTAACTTTAAGTGGTAAGATATTGAGAGTCAGAAAAGAGAATGGAGACACCACCTCCCTTTTTGCTAGGTCTCTCCAGTCTGTAGATGTTGAAACCAGGGGGGGGGGGCAGATCTGAGTTGTGGATGTGGGGTTTTAGCCAAGTTTCAGAGAGAGAGTTAAGATGTGAGAGGTATAGTGTTGTATGAGTGCGTGGAGTTCAGACACTTTGTTGCAGATGCTCTGGATGTTAAGGGAGAAGAATTTTAGTCTTTTGGTTCTGTGTGTAGAAGTGAGAGTGGATGGGGAGGTACTAGTGAGAGTGGGATTGCTAGAGGTGTGGGGGAAGAAGTAGTAGTAATAGCAGATGGAGTGGAGGAGTTGGAAGATAAGAGTTGGTTATTAGGACCAGGGTTTCGGTGTATATCACCTGAAAGGAGGAGTGTTGTTAGGATAGAGACTAAAGAGTTGGGTTGAGGGAGAGGATACAGAAATTTGGATTTCAAGTTTGGGATCTGTTTTGATGAGGGGAGTAATTTAGTTTTAAAGAATAAATAGTGTGGTAGAGTGCAGTGAGTGAGGGCATTAAGGAGTGTGGTAGGACCTGGATAGATTTTGGGAGGGATGTAAGTTCCAAGTGGAGGGTAAGGGGAGAATTGCAGGGGGGTGTGATAAGATGTGACGTATGTCAGTGTAAATAGCAGAGGGGAGAGGAAAAGAAGTGGCAACTTCTTTAGTGTTAGGTGTAGGCAATGGTTACAACAATGCGGTATGTAAAGCAGTTTGAAATGTGACAGGTAATATCTTGAAAAAATAGAGAGATTAAAATATACCACAAAATATATATTCTTTATAAACCAAATATACTTGAACTTTTAGCAACTACAAAAGGTCCCAGCAGAAAGACTACAAACAAAGTTTGTCTTAATCGTAATACAAAGCACGGTCTCCTTAATTGGCAGACTGCAATCATCTGACCACCAAAAAACAAACTGCGACATATAAGTATATGCAGACAGATTAACAGAACACAGATAATCTGCTAAACTGGATACAGCAGTGCGTAGAGGGCTACTTTTTCTTACAGTTTGTGATAACATGGGAGTACGCCCCCTCCAAATATGAGAGTCTTAAGAGCAGAACTGATGCCTCTGACTGCAAAAATGGCAAGGGCACCATCTGAGGATGGAGGCAATAAGAGAAAAAATGCTGACAGGATGCATCCAAGGTTATCACCCCTATAAATTACATTTAGAATATACGCCTTGTACAGCACTGGACTGCACACTGTTGTAGCCATTCCAATGGCTTAGAGGGCCTATCCATTATAAACAGTCACATAAAAACCACACATAAACTGACAGCAGTACGCAGAAGTATTGATTCCCAAAAAGGACAGTGGATCCAAGTTTGACTATAATAAGCTCTATAGCCTCATCTCCTCATCCAGTTGCAAGGACATATTCTGGGTACCACAGCACACACCAAGAGCCAAAAAAGAAGCCCTTGGCCACAGTGAGCCAAACACACCCCGAGAATTCACACGCCTTAAAGATAGAGCCCGGCCAAGTCCAATGCAGGCCAAAATAAAAGTGCTTCCACCGTGGTCGATAGAAGACTAAAATTCAGACATCACAGTAACCAGTAAGCTCTGCATGGCTAACGGTTCCTCGACAGCAGTTAAAATCCTCTGTACACACACACCAGCTAGACCCTCCTGCATGGCTAATGGTTCCTCGGCAGCAGCAATGGTTGGTCTTCACCTCATCCAATGTACAGGAATGTGTAGCAAAACAATACTCCAGGTCAGCAAATGATGCACAGCCTTTGCTCAGGGATGTTTACGTCGTGGTGTTGCAGTGCTACACAGGTGCATACCTCTCAGTTCAAGAGCTCCGAGCCAACAGATATTGCCAATGTACTGGCCGACAGATTCAGCACCAGCTTTACCCCCCCCAAAGGACCAATCATAATACCAGTAGATTGCCAGGCACCCAGTATTACTGCTGCATGGGTTAAAACAGCACTGTCCAAGGTCAAGAATACAGTTTCCATGGGACCTGACAATATCCCTGGTTATGTTCTACATGAACTACAGAGTGAACTGGTACCTCACCTGTGTGCCCTGTTCAATCACAGCCTTACCTCAGGGTTTGTCCCTATCGAATGGTGCACTGCTGCAGTCATCCCTCTCCACAAAGGAGGAGCGACTACAGACCCTGGGAACTATTGCCCCATTAGCCTGACAAATCTAATATGGAAAGCTATGGAACGCATCATCATGGACCTAATAAACAATGATATAGAGAATCTCCAAACTCTGGATCCCACACAGTTTGGTTTTGTGAAGGATAGATCATGCCTGCTTAAACTGGTTGACTTCTTTGATTCAGTCACCAGAGCTGTGGATGAAGGCAATGTGGTTCATACAGCCTACCTTGATCTGACCAAGGCCTTTGATATCATTCTTCACTCAGGGATCATAGAAAAACTCACTAAGCTAGGCATCTACCCCTATATCACTAGGTGGGTTGCAAACTGGCTCACAGATAGAACCCACAGTGTGAAAGTAGCTGACTCCAAGTCAGACTGCCGACCAGTCACGAGTGGAGTCCCACAGGGATCGGTCCTGGGTCCTCTCCTGTTTGGTATCTACTTCTCAGAAGTCCAGGCCAACACGAAGGGACTCTGGCTGACAAACTTCGCAGATGATTGCAAGTTGGGACACATTATTAATGCCCCAAGTGATGTTGACATCCTACAGAAAGGCCTTCTGAGACCAATGACTGGTGTCAGAACCATGGCCTTAAGCTGAATGCCAAAAAATGTGTCGTCATCCCCCTTGGAAAAACCCCATTTCCCATGAATTACCACATTGATGGTAGTCCACTGAACACAGAAGGCATTTTAAGAGATCTGGGAACACAGGTTTACAGCAACCTCTCTTTTGACCACCACATTGCCACTGTGGTCAGAAAGTCCTTCTATGTGACGCATCTCATTACTAAGGGTTTTGCATCCAGGAAGAAAGAGGTCATTGTCTCCCTCTACTCTTCCCTCATTAGGCCAATCATCGAGTACAATGCCCCATTTGGCATGTATCTGACTAGACACCTGCAACAACTGGAGAGGCTGCAAAAGTACCTCACAGAGAGGATCCTAGGATCCACAGGGTTCAATTTTAGGGCCTTTGTTGTTTTGTATTTATATTTTGCCTTTGGGAGATATCTTACTGAAATATGGTATTGACTTTCATCTGTATGCTGATGATTGTCAACTTTATTTACCTTTGGATGAGGCTGATGGTCGATCAATATCAAAGGTTCTGGACTGCTTATGTGAGCTTAAGACATGGATGGTGGAAAACTTTCTGAGTCTTAATGAAGGGAAGACAGAAGTGGTGCTTTTTGGTTCAAGTTGTTATACTGACTCCTTCATGACATTGTGGTGAATTGACTCCCTATTTGAAGGATTTTGTTATTAATTTGGGAGTAAAAATGGACAAAGATCTCTGTTTTAGGGGTCATATAAATAGGGTAGTGGCATCCTCTTTTTATCAGTTAAGACGCTTGGCTAAGGTGAAACCATTTTTGTCTAGGTGTGATCTTGAAACTGTGGTGCATGCTTTTATAACTTCACGTTTAGACTATTGTAACTCCATTTTATTTGGAGTGAGTCAGGGTGCCTTATCTCGCCTACAGCTTGTTCAAAATGCTGCTGGGAGATTTTTGGAAGGCAAACGTAAGTTTGATCATGCTATGCCCATACTGGCAGCTTTACATTGGTTACCTGTTTTCTATAGGATTCATTTTAAAATCTTGTTATTGGTGTTTAAAGCCCTAAATGGTTTGACCCCAATTTATTTATCAGAGATGTTGCATCCTTATGTTCCTGCTCGGGCACTTCGCTCAGAAGATTTGTCTTTGCTTGTGGTCCCAAGGTCATGATTAAAGACGAGGGGAGACAGAGCTTTTGCTGTCGCAGCTCCAAAACTTTGGAATGAGCTTCCACTTTATATTCGGCAGTCTTCTTCACTGGCAGTTTTTAAATCAAAGCTTAAGACTTATTTTTATGATTTGGCTTTTAGTAATGTATGATGATTATATTTGAATGTTATTATTTTGTATTTTTGTAAAGCACTTTGGCGGCATATTATGTCTGTAAGGTGCTATATAAATAAAATTTGACTTGACTTGACTAGGCCTTGAACATTTGTCTTATATGGACAGACTGAGAAAACTACAACTATTTTCTTGTCTCATACCGCCTACTTATAGGTGATCTCTGCTTGTCTTGCAAAGCCATGTCTGACCCAGCTCTGTTACAAATGCTACATCTAAAGAAATCCCAATTCCTCCACACCACATGCTCCAGAGACCTCAACCTCATTACCACAATCAACAAAACGTGCTGGAGGGACAGGTTCATAACCGAGAGACTGCCTATGCTATTGAATAGACTTCCCATATTTTATTTTTATTTAACATTTGTTAACCGGGAAAATCCGACTTAGAATGAAGCCAATTTTCAGCGGAGGCCGGGGGAGAAACGCTCCAGATGCATGTCTTTGTAATGTGGGAGGAAACCCACGCGAATGCAGGGAAGACATGCAGACTCTGCACAGAAGGCACCCCAGCCGAGAATCGAACCGGCGAACCTCTTGCTGTGAGGTGACAATGCTACCGCTGCACCACTGCACCGTCCATACATGTCAAACAGAGCACCTCACTGGCCCACTTCAAGAAAAATCTTGATAAGTGTATAGGAAGTAGAAAACTCACCCTGGGGATCACTCCAGTGGCTCTACTTAACAGGCACTGGGAACTGAGGTCGGGTGGCACAATGCCTGGGTAATCCTATGGGCAAGGTTTGTAAAGGCTCCAGGCCATTAACCTAGTACACACCTATGAACCTATAAAACTTGCCAAGTGGCTCATTTCACAATTCTGAGGAACACTGAGAACCAAGTGGGACCTGGATGAGAAAGAGGATGAGGGAACTGTATTTCAGAGAGCAAATGAAAACAGCGGGACCCCTAGAAGCCTACATTTTGAAGTTTAAGGTGCTTAAACAAGGTTGGCACACACACAATGTATGCTAGTGTCACAGATGATTAAAAACTGGTACATGAATGATAGGAAGGGCTGTGTGATGGAATGGATAAAAAAACTGAAGTAAAACAAAAGAAATGCAGTGAGCTTTTGCATTACTGTATGTGCTGTGAATGGGGAAATCAGGCAAAAGACCCCCCCCCCCAAGGCAAGTGCACATAACAGAATCCTTTAAAGGTGAACTAGTTTTAAACAAGAGGACTGCTTCGTATCAGTTTCACAAAGGTATGTTATGTTGACTGAAATGAGTTATCTGTTGCCAGAATGGTAACAATTTTGGACTTTCCCTTGTTTGATAATTTATCTGCCTTAGCTAAAAGAAAAATAAATTGTTTTTTTTTTCCACCAAAGGAAAATAAACATTTTTCCTCTGTGCATGTGCACTTCACTCCAGCCCAGCATCTGCCTTTAGGTTGTGAAGGAAAAAGAGCGATAATTTT
The DNA here is from genome assembly GCF_019279795.1 of Protopterus annectens. NCBI lineage: Eukaryota > Metazoa > Chordata > Ceratodontiformes > Protopteridae > Protopterus > Protopterus annectens. The sequence continues at coordinate 133,403,134 of NC_056739.1, forward strand.
CCACTCTGTAATTATGTTTTTATAGACAGCATTTAGATGAAGGGCAGACTCCACAGATAAAATGAGATGCTCTTAAAGATGTATAGTGTATTAAGGAGTGGATTGCAGACCTAGTTGCAAAGGGTTATGGAAACTGTGACCTAAGAAACCAGATTTTGATGGTTTTATCCTGTTGGACTCAACATCCTGACAGCAGTCAGGCTAGACAGTGAAACTCTGAAGACTGCTAAGCAAACTTATGTCTTAGTTCAGCTGATGCATACTGCAAAGAGAAATGTCTACATGCCAAAGTTAGTTGTACTAAAAATGCCATAAAAGCTGCTTGCTTATTGTTTAGGAAGAAAGAAGAGTGTTTTCTGTGATTATTTTGCCTTCATGACTGCCAACCATAAAGTGTCCCCCAATGTGCTCTAGCCTATTCATTACCCTGCCCCTAATACAGGGGGAGAGCCACCTGAAGGGGATGTCAACTTCATAGCTATCTAGGTGGCATATACCCCCCTCATCATTCTGACAATGAGGGTACTTCTGTTAAGGGCCTTTTTGTGCCTTTGTTGGCTGATGAGTGTACGTAAGTCACAACAGCATTGTTGTATGTCCTTCCCTTGCATATCCATGCTATGAGGGCAGCTGTCACCATCTTGTAATCAAGCAAAAATCCATGGTCAGGGTCATTTTAGTGCCATGAAAGCCTCCACTTGCATGGTGACAGCTGGTTGACTCCTCCTACCGAGTATGGGTGAGCCAGCACTGACTGTTCACTCCTGACGTCCTCATCTGATTGCTCACTCCTACCATCCTCACCTGACTTCCCGATACTGATCCATTACTTAAACTTAATTTGTGTGGGTTATAGGTCAGTGCTTTATTCCTCTCTGCCAGAGAGATAGGTAGAAGACTGAATATTAAGAATGTTGGTAAGATTAGGCTTTGAATGAGCCATATTAAAGAATTTGAACTGCTGCTTTTGTCACATTTCCCCATTGTATAGATTGTCAGAGTGAAAGGTCAGACTTTGATCTGGCCACACAAGAATGTTCATGTAACCAATCAGACACTTTAAATTCCCCATGAATGTTACACTGAGAGGTTCAGAGGTCAATTTTAGTTTTTCTAATGGGAATTCATATGGATGTTAAAGATTCTGTTAATCTTGGTTGAAAGTGGTAGGGAGATGTTTGCATTGTCATAGCCAGTTGTTTTTTACCTTCAATAGAAATGCACCACTGAAGGTCTCCCTGAAAATGGATTGATGGATTTAGGAGAAAAGAAACGCAAGTAACTGCACATTTAGATATGATTTAGATATTAGGTCAGAAACTTGCTTAATGTGTCTCATTAAATTTCTTTAACCGTTATCTAAGTAGTGTCCATTAAATGTTGGATTTTTTTCACTACTGTTTTAAGTTTTCCTTTGTTGGAGAGAGACTGACATAAGCGTTTGATTTACTGAAAGGTGGAGAATGACTTCTTTTAGGTGTGTTCACATTCAAGCTTTGTTGCTCTACTCATCTTTATTCGTATTTTCCTCCTAATGCTGAATTTGTAAATGTTGACTTTCTTTGCATGGCAAACTAGAATGTGGATTAACTTGGATGAATGAATTCATCAACAGTAAATGGTTTACGGCTGTATGAAACATTATACATATGGATAAACATGGCCCTACCTCATCGCATGCACACTGATAACATTAAGGCAACTAATATGTTCAAATGTGTACACATATGGATAACATGGCCCTACCTCATCGCATGCACACTGATAACATTAAGGCAACTAATATGTTCAAATCTGGATTTAGTTTACCCTTGCAAAGGATGTGCAGTGTTGTATTTTATTGAACTTCAATAAATATTATTGCTACGAAGGACTAGTACACATTACTAACAGCACTGCAGCTGAAATGGGAAAGGTGTCTCTGAGTATTTGGATAATGTCACTCAACAACTCCTCCCTCCCCCCATCACCAGTCAAGAGGCTGGGTCAGATGAAGTGTACTTGTAAAAAGTGCAGCATTTAAGAAAGAAAAGGACAGTTTAAGATGGAAGAAGAGTTTAAAAATACTGTCAGCATTTGTTGTTTAGCAGAGAATCAACAGATGAAGTCCTTAACTTTGCCACATAGTCTGGGGCACTGACAATAAAAAGAAGTGTCAAAAATTACTGGAAAACACTGCAAAATTATACAAGAGATTATCCAATGGCATACAATACAAGGTGAGATAATTTGTTGTTTTTCTTCACTCCAAGACATATAGTCAGTTTAGTCACTGAATGCTGATTATTTTGTACCCTAACCAAGACCTATCAGATGAAGACATTTATACCATCTTTAGTTTGTTTTCTGACTGTTTAGATTGAGAAACATGTAGGGTAATTTTGTCTTGGACCACAGTGGGTGGTGGGAATATAGGTGGAGTAGAAGTCAAAGTGAAAAGGTGTTGACCTTCCCCTCAATAAGTAGTAAGGTGCTGTTAAAAAGTGATAATTAGTAGGGATATAAAATATTGCATGATACCTTTAAGAATCAATTAGAGGATGTTAGAAAGGATTGGGAAGAGAGACTGGAAAAGCAATTCACAAAGAAACAATGGGAGGATATATGTATGTCTCCCAAATGTGCAACAGCCTAGAAGATTT
>NC_056739.1:134010775-134220775 GCF_019279795.1 Protopterus annectens
GAGGTAACAAAGCACAACCCTACAGTAAGCAGTCTCAGTGACTTACCTCTACCATCTCCAAGCACTTATCTTTTGGCAACCCCTGGGGGGGGGACTAGCACTTCATGCTCAAAATTGGCAGTTAATAACCCAGGACAAGTGGGTATTAAACATAGTATCCCAGGGGTACAGATTTCATTTCCATACTTTGCCAATTCCAAACGGATGGCCGGATCTGCCACAAAACCAGTGGGCAGATGCTCAGAAACAAGTCATATCCCTCATGGATATGGGGGCTATTCAGCCAGTACCAGAAAAGGAAAAAGGACAAGAATTTTATTCAAGACTGTTCTTGGTACCCAGAAAAGTCAATTCATGGCATCCAATACTGGACTTATCAATTCTGAACATGTTCCTGGATATTCCAAAATTCAAAATGTTGACTTTACAACAGCTACTGCCTATACTAGGCAAAAATGCTTGGTTAGTAACTCAAGACTTAAGAGGCATACCTGCATATCCCAATAAGGGAATCTTGCAGAAGATACCTCTGCTTCAAAGCAGCTTTTTTGCATTACCAATTCCCTGCACTGCCCTTTGGCTTATCTACTGCACCCACAATCTTTACAAAGTGCCTGGCACCAGTAATTGCATTCTGCAGACAAAGAAACATTCAAATTTATTTTTATCTGGATGATTGTCTCATTCAGGCAGAGGACAAGGACACTCTTCTTCAACATCTGGCGTTTGTAAAAAGGCTTCAAGCATGTCTAGGGTACACCATAAACGAAAAGAAATCACAACTGGTACCCTCTCAAATAATTACATTCCTGGGTGCAAGCTTGAATACAACTGCCCAGATGGCTTACCTCACGCCAGACAAACAAATACAATTGACAGCATACTTCAATCAAATGGCAGCAAAAACCCAGTTATCTGCAAGACAAATTCTGCAGGGTTTGGGGTTCATGGCATCCTGCATTCTACTAATTCCATATGCGAGACTGCATATGAGGAAACTTCAATGGTACCTAAAAAGTTTATGGAGTCAACATTGTCACAGCCTGAAAACAATGATTCCTCTCATTCCCTGCCTACAACAGGAGTTTCTTTGATGGGCAAAGACATGTCACCAAAACAGGGGACTGTCATTCACACTACCCCCTGCCACCCAAACCCTAACTACAGACTTATCAGACTATGCTTAGGGGGGCCCACCTGGCAGGGAGATGCATTCAGGGCAAATGGAGCCCAAATCAAATGCATCTGCATATCAACCAGAAAGAAATGTTAGCTGTTCAGAATGCTCTGACAGCCTTCAAGGACTTACTTCATCCAGGACAACTACTGATAAAGACGGACAACACCATAGTTATGTGGTACATAAACAAGCAGGGGGGGTACCCATTCATACCCCCTTTGCAGTCTAGGCATGGCCTTGTGGAACACAGCCTTGACTTACCAAATACATCTTCAAGCTCAATTCCTGCCAGGAAAGCAAAATACTCTGGAAGACGACCGAAGCAGAAGTCTTATGGACCTGCACGAATGGAAACTGGATCCACAAATCTTTAGCATGTTAACACAGAAATGGGGAAGCCCAGACATGGATCTCTTTACCTCTTACCAAAACCATCAGTTGGACAAATTCTGCACAATAACTCATCACAAAAAGGCATGGAAAGTGGATGCTCTACCTTTCAGCTGGAAAGACCTGTCAGTCTATGCCTTTCCCCCTCTGCCTCTACTCTCCAAGGTCTTACTAAAAGTCAGACAGGAAAAAACAAAAATGATTCTAATTGCTTCAGACTGGCCTCGCCAACACTGGTACCTGCTTCTAAGGAATATGTCACACCTTCCTCCGTGGTACTTGCCTCAAACACCTCATCTACTGTCTCAGCAGAACTATCAAATTCTGTACACTCAGCTCCAAACTCTGAATCTTGCAGTATGGCTACTCAACTAATTATTCAAACCACATCTTTCAGTAAACCTGTGATGGATGTCATTTTGGAAGCCAGAAGGCCTAATACTAGAAAATCTTATGCTGATAAATGGAAGAGATTCTGTGCTTGGAACCAAGGACAAGGAACAGACACAGCAAGGCCTAATATTCCTCAGATTTTACAATACTTAACTGAGATGCTTGACAAGGGCCTATCTTTTTCGTCTATAAAAATCCATGCCTCTACCATCTTGGCTCATTACAACACAGAGCCTCCCCTCTTTTTTCATCCATTGCTAAAGCAGTATCTCAGAGGAGCCAAAAATTTAAGGCCTCCCAGGAGAGCACCAACTCCTGCATGGGACCTCAATTTTGTGCCGGAAAAATTCACCCTGCCTCCTTTTGAACCGGCAGCTACTGCTGATATAAAATTTCTATCTTGGAAGACAGCTTTTTGTTTGGCAGTTACTTCAGCTAGAAGGGTTTCAGAACTACAGGCTCTCATGGCAGTGGAGCCTTTCATTCTATTCTACCTGGAGAGGGTGGCCTTCAGGACCAACCCTTCCTTTATGCCTAAGGTGGTATCCAATGTGGCTGTTAACCAGACTATTCACCTGCCAATTATTTTTTCCCAAAGCCGCAGAACAAGGGGGAGCGGATTCTGTATTCATTGGATGTACACAGACAACTAAGATTCTACTTAAACAGGACAAAATCCCTAAGAAAAGTCTGAACAACTACTGGTAGCATTTGCTGCAGGATCAGAGGGGAAGGCTATATCAAAGCAGACTATTTCTAAATGGATAAGCCACTGCATTTGTTTCTGCTGTTTGCATCATGGTAAACATGTGCCCAAGGGAATCTGATCCCATTCCACCAGGGCTGCCTCAACTTTAGCAGCTTTTCTCAGAGGGGTCCCAACCAAAGACATTCTAGAAGCTGCAACTTGGAGCTCTGTTCATACATTCACAAAGCATTATCATTTACCTCTCTTCTCTAAATCTAGGGCAGGCTTTGCCATTGCAGTCCTGCAGGGCCTTATAGTTGCTCCCAATGCTGTTTAGTTCCACCCTCCCATCCATAGCTTTGGGATTCTACCCAAATGTAATGACTGCAACAGTGAAACACGAAGAACATAGTACAGTTGTGTACACTTACCATAAACTTAGATGTTCGAGTGTATTCACTGTTGCAGTCCGGGTTACCCACCTACCATCCCCCATTCTATACCTTTTCTTTCCTTCACTATACTCAAAAGCCTTTGTGGTGTATTTGCTTTTGGTTGAAGATAAATTTTATGTTTCTAAAGTGCAATTGATATATTTACAGTTTATTTATATATTTTGCTCCCCATTTGGGGGGACCTGACATCTGGGGCAAGAAAAACTGATTAAAATGGCGTTGGCTGTATGTTTTATACCCCTGATGACCTGACATCATGGAAGAGGAGACAGCAACCGATCCAGGACCCAAGACTTTGTTATTCAGGCTGACTGAAAGCAACCTGCCAGCAGATTACCCAAATGTAATGACTGCAACAGTGAATACACTTGAACATCTACATTTATGGTAAGTGTACACAACTGTACTTTCCAGTCCCTTCTGAAAGTGACTAATGGTTTAGTCCCTAACTTCTCCATGTTGAAGCCACCAATTTGCAGGATTTTTCAGTAGTTCTGCAAAGTATGCTGAGCATCCCTGGCTTCATTGTTGTATGCATATCAACCTGTCCATCAAAACAGTAAACAAAAAATTAGGATCGCTATATAGAATTAAAAACTTCCTAACACCAAGTACTAAAGTCACCATTGCCCGAACACATTTGCTCTCCACCCTTCTTTATTCATCTGCAATATTCACCAATCTTAACAAAACCATACTTGATAAACTATCCAGCTCATATAATCATATAGCTAGATTTGCAGCAGGAACTCCATACAGGACCCATCATTGCACCAACCTAAAAAACCTAAAATGGATTGAACTCCCCAACCTTGTTAGAGTTACCCAACTCACTGAGGTACATAAAATTCTCAAAAACCCCGACAATTGTCCTTCACTTCAGAACCTAGTCCTTCCATACTCTAATCTTAACAGTCTACGTTCTGCGAACAGACCACTCATAAAGATGGTCAAAGCTTATAATACTGGAGGAGATGCACTCTTTCCAAACGCTGGAAAAGTCTGGAACTCTCTTCCCACCAGTATTCTTTCCTCTACCTCTCTACCCCATTTCAAGAAACAACTGTTTCACCACTATCAGAAGCACTGGCTCTGCCAATGCTCACCTCCTGACTGACATTTCCTAGTCTCTATTATCTACTTGAATTTGTCCATTGTCATCATTTTTTTTATTTCCTTATATGCATTGGTAACAGATGAATTCTGCAATCTGATTGTTTGTTTGACTTTTTGACTTTTTCACTCTCTGTAATTTTATAACTTTGGAAATGTCTGTATTTGTATAATGATGGAGCTTTTCTCCCCGGGCCTCCGCTGAAAAAGGACATTGTATCCAGTCGGATTTTTTCCTGGTTAACAAATGTAAAATAAATAAATAAATAAATAATAAATAAATGTAAGGATGCACCCGTGGTTAAATTTCATGCTCTCTACAGGTTTAATATTCACCTTGGCACTACCAACACCTAATACATAAAATTGGCCTAGTCTTTTTTTGTTTAACCTCCTGAAATATTCCATCCAAAAACCGGGGTGGGTACCCGTGATTTGTTAGCATGTCCATTAAGATTTCACCTTCCTTCAAAAAGGTGTCATTCTTGGAAATCATCCTTGCTCAATTCTAAGTTCCACAACTCACTAATTTATGACTTCACATGATTTAGTCATAGTAAAACTCAAACAGTGAGTAGTAGTGTTGATATAGGTGAGGAATTTGTTTAGTTTAGCCTCACTGTCTTTCCAAAAAAGGACTATGTCATCAAGAAAATGCACATACAGAATCCAGCAATTGCCAAATGGTGAACTGAACAAATAGTGGTGTTCCCAAAAAGCTAGAGCTATGTTTGCAAAACCATTGCTACACCATTGGCCTGCTTATATATAGTCCCTTCAAACCATACAAAGTTGTTTTTTAAAATCATTTCTATAAGGGACGGGAGTCCAAAGGAGCTGGTGGAAAATCCAAAGAGGCTGGAAGTTATTCATTATATTATTAATTTCCAGCCTTGATAGGGGAATCCCTGTTCTGCACAATATTGTTGGCCATTAGTGGTGGAGGATACACCTTCTTATCATTGTAGTCAGTCCTGTCATGGACCAACTTTTTTGTTTTCTTTGTTTAACCCTGCTGAACAGCATTTTGTTGTCTCCCTTAAAGGAGTTAAAAGTCAATATTTGTGTCCAGCTAGCTAATTTCTAGTTCCAGTTGTTCTTTCATCCTCCATAAGTTCAAATTCTTGTTTAACAAATAGTGCAAGAAATTTGTAGTGTAAAACTGAGCCCTCAACAAGTCTAGAAAGTTATTTCCAAGATCGTAAGCCTCTGGGAACAATGCCATGTTTGCATTCTCAAAAACAGCTGTTTTCTGCATGTAGCTTATGATATTTCACCAAATTGCTCTCAAAAATTAACTGATGTAAAAGAGATAGCATTTGCTACCATATTTTGTGGGGTAGATTCAAGGTCAGTGTTGATCTAAACCAGTCAGATAAAGTGTTCCCCGTAGGGCCCACACAAACAGAACCGGGCCCAAAATTATTAGGGATTTTTGGGAAAAAAGTGCTAAGGTTTTATTGTTTTTTCACAGTAAACAAAGTGTTTAGTACTACCTTGGATTTTGTATTGACTTTACACTGTCTTTGCGCCTATTAAGTAAACTGTGGTGCTATTCTACCTCTATGTCCTCAAGTCTCCGACTACTGGATAAGTTCTTAGGGGTGTGTTGTCAATGTGACAGTTACCAGGGGTGGATGACTTCCCTAAGGATACTGTTATGCATTTATTGGCATTTAGTTTTAGTCCATGGCTCTGACTGCAGTTATTTGTTCCTGGAGAACATTTGTGTTAGTGTGGGATTCTATCACTGCTCCTAATTGTAATCTTCAAATGTAGTCCGCAAAAGGCCATTGACATTGGCACTGACTTCAGAGAAGTAAATGACAAAAAGGAGTGGTCCTAGGACTGATCCCTGAGGGGACTCTGCTTGTGACTGGCCTCTTTGTAGAGGTGGACTTCCCAATTCTAACTTCCTGGTTCCTGTCTGTGAGCCTTTTGGCTATCCACTGGGTAACATACGGGTTTGTACCTAGTCTTGAGATTGTCAACAATGCCTGAGTTTGGTATTGTGTCAAATGCCTTGGCCAGGTCAAGGTAGGCGGTGTGAATCATTTTGCCCTCATCCATTGCTTTGGTGACCTTCTCAAAGAAGTCCACCAGCTTGAATAGGCAGGACCCTGCCCTTTATGAAAACAAATTAGTTGGATCCACTCTCATTGTTGATCATTTCCATCATAGTTCTTTCCATGGCTTTGCATATGAGACTAGTGAGACTTATGGGCCTGTAATTTCCAGGATCTGTAGATGGCCCACCTTTGTGCAGAGGGATGACTGTTGCTGTTCTCTATTAATGAGGCACATAACCTGTTTGGAGGCTACAGTTAAATAGCAATTACAGAGGACCTGATAGTTCATGTTTCGTGCTGTTTAAAAGGCATCCTGGGATATTGTCTGAGTCCATTGGATGCAGTATTCTTGGCCTTAGAGAGAACTTTAAGGACCTGTTCCCTAGTTATATTTGATGGCATATCCTGAGGGAATTTTGAGGGGGAGCGAAGGGTGAAGCTGAAGCTGAGTTTGTTGGCTAGTAGGTTTGCTATATCTTTTGGCTCAGTATAGGTGGCTCCATTAGCAGTGTACTCTGAGCATAACTGTGTATTGCCATTTAGGTTGTAGACATAGCTAAAGAATGCCTTCTGGTTGTCACAGATTTGGCTTTGGTAGAGACTATATTTGTCCTCTAAGTTGTTTCTTTAGTTTGATGAGAGTGCTTTTATCACGATGGGTGCTGCGCCTCCTAATTTTTGCCATAATTTTCTTCTTTCTGTTATGCATCCTATTAATGTTGTGACTCCACCAGGGTGGCTTGTTTTTTTGTTTTAATTAGTTCTGTACTACTTCCTGGTGTGTGCAGCTGCCTCTGTGCAGCTAGCAACATGCTTGTATAGGGTTTCTGTGAACAGTTCTGTGTAGGCAGATATGTTTTCAGGATTTATAGGGCTTGAAATTTTGCCAGGTTATCACTTAATAGTCGGAAGTTAGCCTTAGAGCAGTTCCTGAATATTCCAGGGTTAGCTGGGATTCCAGGTTTTATTTTTTACTTCAAAGGAGACCATTTTGTAGTCTGTCCTTAACAGAGAAGACATTACACTAGGGGGTGTGCAGCAGTCTTCCCATATTAGTGAGGACCACATCCAGTATCTGGTCCAGGGAGTTTATGTTCATATAATCCAGGAAATCTCCATGCTTGTGCATTTGATTCCCAGTTAATAGTGGAGTAATTAAATTTACCCTTGAATATGGTATTGGGTTAGATGGTGAGTGTTTCCAGTAAGTTTAAATGCATGTTATGGGTTTCCTGGTTCTTAGAGGGAAACCTACAGATTGCAAGGAAGTGGTATGGGATTTTGCCTGTGGTTATTTGAGCATGGAGAAGCTCAAGTGCATTGTCTTGTTTGACCAGCCTTGAGGTGTATTTATTTTTTTAATGTTAAATCATGACACCTCCCCCTTTAGTCCACTTCTGTAATTTACCTGTTCTAAATGTATGGAGGACATAGCCATGCATTGCAGATGTGCTGTGCATGGCTCTAAGCCATGCCTGCATAACCACACAGATGTCGACATTCTCTAGGGTGAGGATAGCTTGTAGGAGTGGAGTTTTTTGTCTAGACTCCTAACATTGGGCAGTAACACCTTTAGATTTTCTTGGTTTTGATTTGCTATGTCAGAAGTACTTTCATTTTGGCATTGCCTAAACAAAAGACATTATGGGGAGGAGAATGTTTTAGAGAATATTCAAAAGTCTAGAGGGAAGATGTGCAGATCATCCCTGGCAAAGCAGCATGGTCTGATGACCATCTCCTTCCATGTTGACAAATATTGCACCCTCTTTGAATGACACCAGAAATGAAGCCAGTATTAAAGTCAGTCATCTTCTATTCATATTATGGCATCAGCCTTGGAGAAGGTAAAATGCTATTCAGTGCTAGGCTGATACCAGCTTGAGACACATACTGAGACAAAAAATGTATTTATAATAATATACTTTATCAAAGTAATATAGATCTTCTTTTTCTTTTGGCTGTTCCCATTAGGGGTCGCCACAGCAGATCATCTGTTTCCATTTCTTCCTGTCCTCTGCATCTTGCTCTGTCACACCAACCTCCTGCATGTCCTGTCTCACCACATCCATAAACCTTATCTTAGGCCTTCCTCTTTTCCTCTTACCCGGCAGCTTCATCCTTAGCATCCTTTTCCCAATATACCCAGCATCCCTCCTCAGCACATGTCCAAACCAATGCAATCTCGCCTCTCTGACTTTGTCTCCAAACCGTCCAACCTGGGCTGACCCTCTAATATGCTTATTCCTAATCCTGTCTACCCTCGTCACACCCAGTACAAATCTTAGCGTCTTTAACTCTGCCACATCCAGCTCTGACTCCTGCCTTTTTGTCAATGCCACTGTCTCCAAACCATATAGCATAGCTGGTCTCACTACCCTCTTGTAGACCTTCCCTTTCACTCTTACTCATCTGTCACAAACCACTCCTGAAACACTTCTCCACCCACTCCACCCTGCCTCTACTCTCTTCTTCACCTCTCTTCCACACTCGTCATTACTCTGAATTGTTGATCCCAAGTATTTAAACTCATCCACCTTCGCCAGCTCTACTCCCTGCATCCTCAGCATTCCTCTATCCTCTCTCTCATTCACACACACATATTCTGTCTTAGTCCTGCTGACCTTCATTCCTCTCCTCTCTAGAGCATATCTCCACCTCTCCAGGGTCTCTCCAACCTGTTCCCTACTCTCACTACACATCACACTGTCATCTGCAAACATCATAGTCCACGGGGACTCCTGTCTGATCTCGTCTGTCAACCTGTCCATCACCACTGCAAATAAGAAAAGGCTCAGAGCTGATCCTTGAGATAATCCCACCTCCACCTTAAACGCATCTGTCACTCCCACTGCAGATCTCACTGCTGTCACACTACCCTTGTACATATCCAGTACCACTCTTACATACTTCTCTGCCACTCCCGACTTCCTCATACAATACCACAACTCCTCTCTAGGCACCCTTTCATATGCTTTCTCTAAGTCCACAAAGACACAATGCAACTCCTTCTGATCTTCTCTGTACTTCTCCATCAACACTGTCAGAGCAAACATTGCATCTGTAGTGCTCTTTCCCGGCATGAAACCATACTGCTGATCACTAATCATCACCTCCCTTCTTAACCTAGCTTCTACTACTCTTTCCCATAATTTCATGCTGTGACTGATCAATTTTATCCCTCTGTAGTTACTACAGCCCTGCACATCACCTGTATTCTTAAAAATTGGTACCAAAACACTTTTTCTCCACTCCTCAGGCATCCTCTCACTTTCCAAGAGTTCATTAAATAATCTGGTTAAAAATTCCACTGCCATTTCTTCTAAATACCTCCAAGCTTCCACAGGTATGTCATCTGGACCAACAACCTTTCCATTCTTCATTGATATCCTTACTTCCTCTTGCTAATCCATTGCACTTCATGATTCACTATCGCCACATCATCCAAGCTTCCCTCTCTCTCTCTCTCTCTCTCATTCTCTTCATTCATTAGCCCCTCAAAGTACTCTTTCCATCTGTTCAACACACTCTCCTCACTTATATGTTTCCATCATTATCCTTTATCACCCTTACCTGCTGCACATCTTTACTAACTTGGTCCCTCTAGCTAGCCAATCGGTACAGGTCCTTTTCTCCCTCCTTAGTTTTCATCCTTTCGCATATAGATGTATTGATTTAATTTTTTCATGTCAAGGGGGCAGAAAATTTGCTGATTAAATACATTTCTCATTTAAGTAGTAATGGTATAAATTTAAAGTTTTAGGTCATATTTGTCATTAGTCAATCAATTTTTTAGGTATTACATTTTTAGCTGTTGATGGTAAAGTTCATACCAAGATGCATCGTATGTAAATGGTTATGTTATTATGTAAATTGGATGGCACAGTGGTGCATTGGTAGCGTTGTCACCTCACAGAAGAGGTTCTCTTGTTCGATACTCAGCTGTAGTGCCTTCTGTGTGGAGTCTGCATGTCCTCCCTGTGTTTGTGTGATTTTCTCGGAGTACTCCAGTTTCCTCCCACATTCCAAAGACATGTCTGGAGTGTTTCCCCCCGGGCCTCTACTGAAAATTGGCTTTGTTCAAAGTAGGACTTTCCCAGTAAACAAATGTTAAATAAATAAAATAAATAAATGCCAATAGTTTCCATCACACTGATATTATAGATTTTTTGCCATATGGGGAAATGATAAGTACTAGATGGCTATGTAGCTATCAACATCATTTCTGTTGGAAATTCAAAATATTATGGAGATGTTTGTGAGGTGTCAGTATAGTGAACATAGTATTAATAAGGCCTACAATAAAGATAAAATTATAACTCAACAAGAACCTTTAGGTATTACATTTTTAGATTATCACAATACAAGACAGAAATCAAAACAATATGGGCAACACAAAAACAAAAGGTTTTCTTTGTTACTGAGTTTAATATTCTTCCTCATAGCATAGCTGACTTGGTTAGGATGACTCTGTTTTATGATGTTCGTGTTTCACTGTTGCAGTCATCACCTGTGGGTTATCCCTGCTGTGGTAGCCCTCGGCTGGCCCAAATACCAGAGTCAGTTTTTCTGCGTCGGCTGCAGTTCCCCGTAGTCTGACTTCAGGTTGTCAGTGCTATAAAGGAAGGCAGCCAACGTCATTACATCAGACTTTCTTGCCGTGGAGCCCATAACAGAAGCAGTTCGCATGAGTGCCGGTCGGTCGCTACCAGAGTTTGAATTTTAGCTGAAAACATCTAAAGCTAAGTACTCCATTAGAGACCTTTTTTTTTTTTTTTTTTTTTTTGCACTAACCAATGTCCAAAAAAGTTAACAGTTGTCTCACCTGTGGAAAGCAGATCCCACACCAAGACTTCCATTCTTAGTACATCACTTGTTTAGGCCCAGACCACGACATCTCCCGTTGCCGGTTCTGTGCCCTCTTTAATGCAAGAACCATTTGCCGTAGAGCTCTTATTGTAGATAGTTATTTTCGTGTTCCATCTTCACATTCCAATATGGCGTCTGTCAGCCAACAATCTGTGGACATTCCAAAAAAACGCAGAGGTAAAGACAGAGACAGACCACACGGCTAAGCCTTCCGATGATGCTACCGCTAAGCAGGTCATCAGTTCTCCGGACTTCAATGAAGTGCTTTTGCAGCCCCTGATGCCCGATTTGATATCTACGCAGGCCTCTACCGAGACCCTTTCAGGGTCCGGTATGCCACAGAAATCTTCTTCGTCTTTCGAGCCTTTGGCTGTCTCTGCCTCGGTTGGATCCGGAGCCATGACACAGGTACCAGCTTCCAAGGAGGCCTTTTGCACTACCGAATCTAGACAAAAAATGATGTCTTCTCATCCGACTAACCATTTCTCTCCGACTGGATTCTCTCAGACCTAGAAGCCAAGCCACCCCCTAGAAAATCTGCTTCTAGCCACCATCTTGCTCCTGCTCCACCACCCAAACACAAGTGCTTAAAATGGCGGAGGATCTCATCTCCCTTATCCAGGGTAGTCAGGCCACAACTTTTAAAAAGAAAAGGCACCCTTCTCCAGAAATTATGACAGAACAGATTTCTGAGGAATCTGACTATTCAGATTTTTGAAGAGGAACAGCAACATCTGACAGCTTATGAGGATTCAGATGCAGAGGAATCCATCCCTTCTGCCTCCCCTCCAGAGGACCTTTCCTTCGGAGAAACCCTTCACACCCTCAGGGAACATTTCCAGTAGGAATCTCAGGACTTCCCCAGTCTAAGAAAAGACTTAGAGAGTTTCTGGACCTGCCCCAGCACAGACCCCTGGCCATCCTCCCTATTTTAGAAGTGGTGGATGATGTTTTCCATGAATCCAGCTTAGCCCCTGATGTCCTCCCACCTGCTCCCAGTAAACCTGACAAGTATTACAGAGTACCGGATTCCCACAAATACCTGTACAGAAATCCTGCTGCAGACCCAGAGGTCATTACACAGGGACCTAAAGGAGCTAAGACTAGTTCTGCCAAGAATCCTATTCCTTCTGACAAAGACTCCAGAGCTCTGGACAGATGGGGTAAAATAGTATACACCTCTGTAACCTTAGGTATCAGAGCACTCAATTGTCAGTTCCATATGTTAAAATATCAGCAACATACTTTGGAACTATTAAAACAAAAGATTTCTACCTTTCCTGACTGTGCCAATTCAAAAGAGTTAGCAGATTTACTGGCGTCTGCTTGTCAAGTGGCCAAACACTCATTACACTGTGGATATGATGCCCTAGAAGCCCCTAGCAGGGCAGCAGTGACAGGATCTGTCATTAGGAGACATGCATGGCTGAAGGGACAACCTCTCCCTGATCATGTCAAGTCTAAACTTATTGATGCACCCCTGGATAAGGAGTGCTTGTTTGGACAAAAAGTAGAGGTGGTGCTTAAAAAGATGGAAGACAAAGCAAAATCCATGCAAACAGTAAAAGATTTCTTTCCAGTTCAACCTCCCAGGTTCAGCAGGAACTTTCCCTCTAAGCACTGGTCCTTCCCTGCACCTAGTAGACAGGGCCAAAGTAAGCCCTGCAAGGACAGACCATCCAGGCCCCTATCCCAGGGCCAGCAGGGAAGCAAACAGTGGACCACTTCCACCCCAAAGTCAGGGAGTTCTAAGCCACACTTCTATGACAAAAATTCACAATGTCTCCCCCTCCCTCCTCTCCCCTCCCTTCACTCACCAAAAACTAAGAGGAAGGCTTTCCCCTCTTCAAAGAAAATTGGCTTTCTGTAACAAAGGACCAATGCATCTTAAAGATAATTTTTCAGGGATACAAACTCTCTTTCAGCGAACTCCCAATTCCAAGAGGGTACCCAAACTTACCTCCAAATCAGTGTGCAGAGGCATTGAAACAGGTCCAAACTCTCAGAACCTGTCCCCCCAGATCAAGCAGGCAAAGGTTTTTATTCCAGACTATTCCTTGTTTCCAGAAAAGAGGGCACTTGGCACCCCATTCTGGATCTATCCATTCTGAACACCTCTCTGGTGGTCCCCAGATTCAAAATGCTCACTTTACAGCAGCTGCTGCCTGTGCTAAAAAAATGCCTGGCTAGTGACCCTAGACCTAAAGAGGACTACCTCCACATCCACATAAGGGAATCCTGCAGGAAATGCCTGCACTTCAGAGCAGGATCACAACACTTTCAGTTCTCTGCCCTGACCTTTGGCTTATCTACTGCACCTAGAGTATTCACCAAATGCTTAGCCCCAGCCATAGCATTTTGCAGACAAACACATATTCAGATTTACCCTTACCTGGATGACTGCCTCATTCAGACAGAGTGCAAAGAAAAGCTACTCCAGGACCTTCTCTTTGTCAAATCCCTCCTTACTTCCCTAGGGTTCACCATCAATGAGAAGAAATCAAAGCAAACCCCCCACCAGGAAGATAATTTTCTTGGGAGCTCTGCTAGACACAGCATACCAAATGGCCTTCCTATCTCCAGAAAAGTAGAGCTTCCTGCCTCTTTACTTTACCCAGCTGGCTTCCAGAAGTCACCTCACTGTGAGAAAGTTCCTACAAGTCCTGGGATACATGGCATCTTGCATCCTTCTAATTTCTCTGGCCAGGCTTCACATGAGAAAACTTCAGTGGTACCTAAAGAACCTTTGGTGCCAGCACCTTGTCTCTAGAGACCCGTCTCCCTCTGATCCAATATATAAAAGCCGAGTTTCTCTGGTGGGCAGAGGCCTGTGCCAAGAACAAGGGTCTTCCCTTCATCCTCCGCCCTACCGGCCAGACCATCATCACCAACGCCTCAGACATTGCTTGGGGCACTCACCATGCAGGCAGGTGCACCCAAGGTCTTTGGGATGCCCAACACCTTCACTTTAACATCAATCAGAAAGAAATGATGGCAGTACAAAAGGCTCTGACATCTTTCAAACCCAATCTCAGGCCAGGGTCCTCCTTATAAAAACAGACAACACCACAGTAATGTGGTATATCAACAAACAGGGGGGGACCCAATCTTACCCTCTTTGCAGACTAGCCATGAACCTCTGGCTCACAGCCACCTCCATGGGTCTACACCTAATTGCCCAACACCCACCCCGGGTCAACAACACCCTGGCAGACCACCTAAGCAGAAACTTACTGGACCCCCCATGAATGGCAGCTCCACAGGGAAATCTTTCTGCAAATATTCAGGAGTGGGGGACTCCGGAGGTGGAGCTCTTTGCTTTGCACCTCAACCACCAGCTGCAAAACATCTGTACCAGGGTGCATCACCTCCTGGCATGGAAGGTGGATGCCTTGACCTTTCCCTGGAACTCCCTCTTTGTGTACGCATTCCCTCCTCTGCCTCTAATTCCCAAGGTACTGATCAGAATAAGGGAGGAGAGACCAAAGACCATCCTCATTGCTCCAGATTGGCCCAAACAACATTGGTACCCCTTACTGCATAGCCTGTCCTTACAGCCCCCCAAGCAGCTTCCCCTGATCTCAGACCTCTTGACCCAGGTGAAGGGGGAGATACTGTATCCAGACTTGCAGACTCTCAATCTTTCAGCATGGCTTATTACCTCAAAAGTTGACAGAGTCCCTGTTAAGCAAACAGGTCCTAGATATTATCACAGAGGCCAGAAGACCCAGCAGCAGAAAATCCTATGCAGGGAAATGGAAAAGACTCTGCACCTGGAGCCAGTCCAGAGGGGCCAGTACCTCCCATCCTTCCATCCCTCTTATCTTGGATTACCTAGCTGAGTTACTCAATAGTGGCCTCTCCTTCTCTTCTCTTAAAATCTATGCCTCAGCCATTTCAGCCCATTACAATTCAGACCTACCCCTCTTCTCTTATCCTTTGATTAAACAATTCCTCAGAGGGGCTTCTTCTTGAATTATGTTTTAGAAAAATTAACCTTACCTCCTGTTGAACTGGCTGCTTCAACAGAATTGAAATACCTCTCTTGGAAGACTGCCTTCCTACTAGCTATCACCTCAGCCAGAAGGGTTTCAGAACTTCAGGTACTCATGGCTGTTGAACTCTTCATCATTTTCCACGCATACAGGGTCTCCCTGAGGACTAACCCCTCCTTTATGCCCAAGGTGGTATCTGATGTGACCCTCAGCCAAGCCATACACCTACCCACCTTCTTTCCCAACCCTCAAAACAAGGGGGAAAGATTTCTGCACTCGCTAGATGTGCACAGACAGCTCATATACTATCTAGACCGTATTAAGCCCTTCAGAAAAACAGACCAGCTGCTTGTCAGCATTGCCCCAGGGGCAGAGGGTAAGCCCATTTCCAAGCAAACCATTTCCAAATGGATGTTACACTGTATCCATTTCTGCTACAGACTACATGGAAAACCACCCCCTAAGTCTATTTGTACCCATTCCACTAGGACACCCTCCACTTCCACAACCTTCCTCAGAGGAGTCCCCACCAGGGACATCTTGGAAGCTGCCAAATGGACCTCTATTCATATCTTTACAAAGCAGTACCACCTACCTCTTTTTTTTAAGTCTAGGGCAGGGCCTGCTGACCCATGCCTAGGGCTCTAACCTATCCTTCCACCCCTCTCCTCAGCTGTGGGAATCCTCCCACAGGTGATGACTGCAACAGTGAAACACAAAGAACATAGTACAGTTGTGTACACTTACCATAAATGTAGATATTCAAGTGTATTCACTGTTGCAGACCTGGTTTCCCTCCTTCCATCCCCCTTATATCCTCTTCCCCTAGGGGGACATAAGCTTCCCATGGTGGCTTTTAGCCACCAGGACCACTTTACCTTATTTCCTTGTGCTTATGACAGGTTAGGGCAAGAAAAACTGATGTAATGACGTTGGCTGCCTTGCTTTATAGCACTGACTACCTGATGTCAGACTACAGGTGACTGCAGCCGATGCAGAAAAACATTGACTCTGGTATTCGGGCCGGCTGAGGGCTACCACAGCAGGGATAACTCACAGGTGATGACTGCAACAGTGAATACACTTGAACATCTACATTTATGTTAAGTGTACACAACTGTACTTTATCTGTAGTATTGCTTCCACGGCTAGTCTAGTGTATTCAGGGCCAGGCAGCACTTATACAAGGGGTACAGACTTTTTGATATATTACTGCAAAGTTATTTCAGTAGTGAAATTATATTGTATCACACTGTACCCATTTGTGACACATTATTAAATTATTATTAAAGTCAGTCATATTCTGTTTATGTTGTGGTACCATCCTTGGATAAAGTAAAATGCTGCTCAATGCTAGGCTCGTACCAGCCCGGCACACACATTTCAAGAGCTCTATAGTCTAGGGAGCTACTTATCAGGTCATTTACACCCACATGGACTAGGACTGAGTCATACTAGTACTTGTGGTCCAGAGACCTGAGTGAGTGCATAATCTGGCAGATCCTGGCCCCTGATAAGCAACTGATGGTGACATTCTGCTTACTCTGCCTGATGAGAGGGACATCAGTGTGTCTCACGATGGAGCCTCCAATGATCAGAATGTTGGGCTGTGTGGTGGCTTGCCTTATGGGATTAGAAGTAGAGGCTTCATGAGATGTGGCTGTATATGTTGATGTGGGTGTTGTTTGAAGGCATACATTTGAGGGTGCTAAGGGTATTTGTTATGTGTACTTTGTTTAGGAGGTCTTTGGGGTTCAGGAAGGTTGCATTCAAGTGGCTTAGCATATGTGGGTCTGTGTGTCTGCTTTCAACTGTGTGTGATGTGTTCAGCGTGTATGCTACTGACAACCCGATTGACATTAGGACTGCTTTTATGTGAGAGCTTTGCCTCCAGTGACATTGTGTAAGTACATCTCTCATACCATACGAGTTTTGTTTGAGAATTAACTGGTCGTCAGAAAATGTAAGGCAATTTCTACATTGCCTTAGGATGCACATACTCACCAAGCTGGTAATGGAGATGGGGGTAAAGTTCATATCCACAGCAACAGACCCTTTTTACTGATTAGGCAGAGTTACAATATAAATTACTGACAGGAGTATCTGCTTTGCAACTCTGGGGGCAGTGCTTGTCACTGCAAACTAGTTGCCTTGTGTGCAAATAGGTATTGGTGAAATTTCAAAAGTGCTTTTACAGGAAAAATGTCAACCCAAGGTGTCTGTGTCTGCTCAGGGCACTACCAAACACTTGAGTTGAAACTAAGAAGTAGACCCTTATGAAGTTTTTAGTGAGATGTTCTGAAATTAGGTTAGGCTGGAGCACCTCAAGCAGAAATTACAGAAAAGAAAGAATTAGCTTATCAAAAATGATGGAAATGGTGGGTTTGCCTGAATGGCTACTGGCTGGCTACTACTAGTGCTCATCTCAACACAGCTTCATGCTTCTGGGATACAATACTCCTTTGCTTCTTCTCTGACTAGAAGCAAAACTGTAGCACCGATCCCAAGATGAGAAGCAGGCCACAGGCTCTTTGGTGATCAACAGTCTTGTCTCAGATAATGCAAGGGATCTGTATGGCTTATAGCCTTTTCCTGGAAGATGCCTTGAATAGCAACCAGACCAATCAGGAAGATCAAACACAGGCACCTACTGCCCAACCAGATACAGTCAGGAATCAATGCACTCACTCTGCTCCATCTTTCACCAGGAGCAAAATATAAGCACAAACTCCAAGTCGGTAGGTATGAAGTAGTCATTAGGCTTTCCGGTGATCAGCAGTCTCCAGAAAATAATGCCCCTGTACTCAGGAGCAAAACAGAAACACTATTCCCAAAATTACTTCTGAGAGGCAGAATGTGAGCTCTCCAGTAATTGGTGGTCTTAGAGTAGATGTTGCAGATTTTAAAGATAAGATGGAAAAAGTGAGTTAATATCTTAAGAGTTGCAGTGTGCATTAATCAGTTATGAAAGAGGGAATACCTTTAGCTAAGTGGAGAACCACTAATTTTAAAAGAGCAAGACAGATTGAAAGGAGGTAGACACTTGGAGTACAGTGGAATGATGAATAAATGTAAATAGCTGAAGGGGAATGATTTCACAAAATGCTACTTTTGTGCTTATTCACAATAGCCAATGGAAGAGAAGGAAGGAAATGCGTGATCAAATTAATGTAAGGGACAGGCAATTCAAAAGACAGTTGAGTTTAAAAGCACAACAGCACCACGTTGGGAGTGAAGGGGAAACATTTCATTTCTGTGGTACTCATAAGAGAGAGTGTGGTCTTTTTCCTAGTTTGAATGTGCAATTAAAAGCAGAATACAATCATCTTATAATCATGGATTCCCTTCTTCAAGTCTGTACATCTAAAATCAGGTATAACATTCAATTTCTACAGAGACTGCAACTTTCTTTATTTTACTAATTTGTTACCAACTTATTAGTCTTACTTTACAGCTCTGTTAAAAATTAACTTTTTTCTGGTAATTGTTCATTTTACTTGTGTTAGCTTCTGAACCTGATGGCTTGTGTGTTTCCTGCCTACCTTTTATGCATTGATCATCTATGTTCTCTTGTCCTCCAGTTCTCAGTTAATAAGGACAATCTTCTCTGTTTTTTGCCTGAAAGATTTAATTATCTGCTTTGTCTATTATGATCTGCTGAAAATATCTCATTTTTATCAAAGGCCATAATGGCCTTCAAGTACAGAGCATAATTAACTTCTTTCTCATAACCCATGATCTCTGTAGAATTAAAGCTTGATGCAGTTATAACTGCTGCAATTTCTGTACAAGTTACAGTTTCAGTCCTGTGTCTCTCTGTTTGATACCTAACTTCTCTTTGCTGCTTGCATTTCGCATTTTTCATTGAACACCTATTAGTATAACTACTGGATGCTATAAGTTGATATATATATATATATATATATATATATATATGTATATATATATATATATAAATGCACACACACACACACACATATATATATATATATATATATATATATATATATATATATATATATATATAAATGCACACACACACACACATATATATATATATATATATATATATTCACTTTATAATCTCGAAATACTGAAATATCGAATTTCAGTATTTTCAGACTATAAAGCCAAAACACCAAAAACCAAAACCACAGCCGTTAAAGCACACACACAAACACAACTACACCCACCTCCACACAACAACACAAACACACACACGCACTTACTATAAGCAGGGGGGCAAGCCCCCCTGCACCACCCATGCGGGGGGCAGCACCCCCACACACCCCGACTTGTATATACTAACTACGAGGTCGCACTAAACACGAACACACACAAACCCACCAACATACGTTCCACACCCCCCTCGCACAAACACACACACACTGTCTCACCTACGTACCCTAACCCACACCTAGCACAACCCAATGCACTTACAAACCCTCCCCAAAACCCTTAAAAAAACACACTTACCTAACGCTCCATCAGTACCATGGGTTCGGCATTTCCAGGTTCGATATTCTGCAGTTTCACACATCTGCAGATTCGACACTTTGGTCTCAAGATACTGAAATTCGCTGAAAGCTCAAATTACTGAAAACTCATTTCACTGTAGTGAAGTACTGGCACTGTGTAGAGTACGGTAAGGAAAGTAAAAGGTATATGCCCTTTTCCCCACTAGAGTGCGATCCTGGAGTTAGTATATATAGTTAGTGGGGGGTGTTGCCCCACCTAGTTTGGTTTTATATTATATTTCACCAAAAGCTTCAAAACGATGCATTTAAACCATAGACATACATACTTACAACCTGGTTAGTACTGAGTCTTCCTAACCACTTCTCTTGATATATGACTCCAAAGACAGAAATATTGTAGGAAGATGATCCACCATTACACAGAATGTCCCCATTGGAGTATAACAATCCTTCCTTTTTCCTACTTACCCCTGTGTGAGTGCTTGGACTTGAGAGTGAGTGCAGATTATCAAGATCTGAAGCTTCTCCCATTATTGTACTAATTGGCTATCTAGTGGACAGTGCAGTGGTGCAGCAGTAATGTTGTCGCCTCACAGCAAGAGGTTCTCCGGTTCCATTCTTGGCTGGTGTGCCTTCTGTGTGGAGTCTGATGTCCTCCCAGCATTCGTGTGGGTTTCCTCTGGGTGCTCTGGTTTCCTCCCATGTTCAAAGACATGTGTCTGGAGCATTTCTCCCCGGATCTCCACTGAAAATTGGCTTTGTTCCAAGTCGGACTTTCCCAGTTAAAAAATGTAAATAAATAAATAGTCAAGTGTTGTTTTCTTATATGTTATCCCCCTGCCCCACACCCCCCATTTTTTTTTCTGTTAAGTGAAGCATAGTCATCTTGCAAGTGTTAACCGTCTATATAACCACCCTAGATCTAAAAACACCTGTCACAAGCCACCTCCCAGACTTTGTAGCCTGCACCACATTCAGTTCTCTGGCTGCTTAGTGCTTTGCCTTTGGCACAGCCTGCCTCATGTAAGAGAGTGGAATGATAAAAAAAAATTCTCAATACTAAAAATGGAATACTTTTCATACAACATTTAATTACTTTGGTCCAGCTTTCCTGTGTTTACTTTGGCATCACCACACAGTTCAAGATGCTACTTGTTGAGTTAAGCTGACATTCTGAATCAGCAGTTTCTGAAGAAAGACAGAGACTTAATTGTTTTCCATTTTCTTTTTTTTTTTTTTTTTTTTTTTGTTTCATTGCATTGTAACAAACTAATATTAAAGGGCAACTGGAAAATATACAAATATTTCAGAACATGTTTCCTACTTTCAGGCATTATCTAACTGCTCTAGTGGCCATGTGTTCCGTTACCCTGTGGAAAATGAAGGGAAACTTGCAAATGATGTAGTCTGGTGTTTAGGCTTACAGGCCGTAAGTGTAGCCACTTGGTTACCAATAAAAGGAATACTAAACCAAATAATTTGGTGTACCCTGGCAGCCACTTAGGGGGAGGTATGTCTAGCAGCTTAGTGCAGAGGATTAAGGATAGGAGATGTTAATTAACTTCAGCCTGAAGTCCTGGGTTTGTTTCCCCTAGGTCTCGCAGTATATGTCTCAGCAAAACAGTTAAACAGACAGTGCTCCCAGGTCACTCTTGAAAACAGGCCATGTGTACGTTGTAAAAATAAAATTAAGCAAACATTTTGCAAAACAGGTGATTTCAGTTGCTCCCTGTGTTGTATAGCCATAAATAAATATGCATCATAGCTCCAATTAAGAACTAAAATATTTTTTGTGAGTTATCCTTTCCTAGAGGTCTCAAGGAAACCAAAATACTCCAGAAGTTCAGTAAAATCTACTACCTGAATGTGGTTTACCTGTTGTGGGGAGACAAAAAAGATATGGGCATACCTTTTTTAGTAAAGAGCACCTTTATCAAAACCTTTTGTATAGTTTCTGTTAAAATGGCAGTTGAAATGAAAGATATGTTTTTTAATGTTTTTCAGTAAAACCTATTGTTGAATTTATATGGAGATATAGATGTTCTTCGCGTTTCGCTGTTGCAGTCATTACATTTGGGTTATCCTGCTGGCCGGTTGCCCTCAGTCGGCCTGAATTCCAAAGTCTTGGTTCCTGCGTCGGTTGCTGTCGCCTCTTCCCTGACTTCAGGTCGTCAGGGATATAAAAGATGCAGCCGACGCCATTTTATTTAGTCTTTCTTGCCGCACAGTGCCCGAAGCAGAAGCAGTTCGCAAGTGCCGGTCGGCCGACTCCTGAGATTTTCGTGTTCGAGTTTCAGATCCGAAGTCTTCATTAAAAGCTAAGTACCCCATTGGGGAAACTTTCTTCTTGCTCCAGACCAATGTCAGAAAAAGTTAATAATTGTATTTTTTGTGGGAAGCAAATACCTCATAAGGACTTTCATTCTTATTGTATTCCTTGCCTAGGCCCTGACCACGATGTTGCTAGTTGTCGGTTTTGTGCTAGATTTAACCAACGCACTATTAAGCATCGGTACGACTTTGCATTAAGCTATTTTGGGCGAAGATTTAATTATACAATGTCGTCGGATAGCCATCCGACTACTGGAGTTCACAAAAAAGAAAAGAAAAAGACAGGCAACCGAGGTCCAAAACCGACGACGAAGCTTCTCCTAAGCAAGTCGCCGGTTCGCCAGTCCTCAGTGAGGTGCTTTCGCAGCCCCTGACGCCCGCTACTTTAGAGTCGCAGGCCGTTACCGACTCCCATGTGGAGTTGGCCAGGCCGCAGGAAACTCAAGGTATTGGAGCCTTGGAGATAATTCCCTCAGATGGGTCCGGAGCCGCTGAGCAGGCATTGGCTTCTGAGGGTGTATTCAGACCCAAACAATTATATATTAAACTGACATCAAAGACAAAGGCTGAAACACCTTTAAAGGCAAAGAAACAAGTTCACCAGCCACAAGGACAGGCCTCCATGCCCAAAAAACAGATGCTCAAAATGGCCAAAGACTTACCTTGATCAGGGGTTCCCATCCCCCTCCTGATAACAGACCTAGGCAAGAGACAGACTATGAATCTTCAGATCAGGTTTTCATTTCTTCTGATTCCTCTTCTGATCAGGAATATTCTATTCCCCCCATGAGGATTCTGATGCTGAAGAGTCAATTCCTTCAGCTTCTCCTCCTGAGGACTACTTTTTTGGGGAAACCTTGCATACCATGAGGGAGCACTTCCACTGGGAGAGCCAAGATTTTTCAGAATCTAAGAAAAGGCTTAGGGACTTCCTTTTACTACCTCAACACAGGTCTCTAGCTATTCCACCTGTGTTAGACATTGTAGATGATGTATTCTTGGAGTCTAGTCTGACCCCTGACTCTTTACCTCCAGCTTCTGTTAAGCCGGACAGATACTACAGGATCCCTTACTCTCATAAATTCCTTTTCAAAAACCCTACTGCTGACCCAGAAACTATTTCACAGGGTCCGAAAGGGGTCAAGGCTTCTACTGCAAAAAACCCTACCCCCTCTGACAGGGATTCTAGGGCACTGGATAGATGGGGAAAAAAGATTTACACATCTGCTACTTTGGCTATAAGGGCTTTAAATTGCCAGTTTCATATGCTCAAATATCAGCAATATATCATGACACTGCTTAAATAGAAAATGATGGCTAATTCTGAATGTGCAGAAAACAAAGAAATGCAGGATTTATTGGATGCAGCTGAACAAGTTGGAAAGCATACCTTGCAATGTGGGTTCGATTCTTTGGAGGCCTCCTGCAGGGCCGCTGTTATGGGTTCTGTCATTAGGAGGCATGCTTGGTTAAAGGAACAAAATCTGCCTGACCATGTTAAAGCAAAATTATTAGATGCTCCTTTATAGCATGATACCTTGTTTGGTGTTAAGGCAGAAGAGGTGTTAAAGAAAATGGAGGACAAAGCTAAATCTATGCAAACGGTCAAGGATTTCTTACAGGTACAGCCACCTAGATTTAGCAGACACTGGCCTGCAAAGAATCGGTCCTTTCCAGTCTCAGACAGACCTCAAAGGGGCGGATCACAGCTGCAAGGTTCCTACAGGTTTAAGCAGTGGAGTGCCTCTACCTCCAAAGGTGGAGAAGACAAATCACAACCATACAGGAAACAGTCCCAATGACTTCCCCCTGCCTGCACCAAGCCTGATCTTCTGGCAGCACCCTTAGGGGGAAAACTAGCACTTTTTTCTCAAAATTGGCACATCATAACCCAGGACAAATGGGTTCTAGACATAGTGTCACAAGGCTACAAGTTTCATTTCCATACCCTGCCAAGAGCAAATGGTTGGCCAGAACTGCCAAAAAATCAATGGGCAGAGGCTCAGAAACAAGTTGCTGCTCTCATGGACATGAGGGCAATTCAACAAGTACCACAGCAAGAGCAAGGACAAGGATTTTACTCAAGACTGTTCTTGGTATCCAGGAAGGACAAAGCATTGAGACAAATACTGGACCTATCTATTCTAAACACTTTCCTGGATATACCAAAATTCAAGATGTTGACCTTACAGCAGCTTCTGCCCATGCTGGGCAGCAAGGCTTGGCTCGTGACTTTAGACGTAAAAGAGGCATACCTGCATGTCCCAATCAGACAATCATGCAGAAGATACCTCAGAGTCAAGGCTGACTCAAAGCATTATCAATTCTCTGCACTGCCCTTTGGCTTATCTACTGCTCCCAGGGTCTTCACAAAGTGCCTGGCACCAGTAATTGCTTACTGCAGACAAAGAGTACAAATATATCCTTATTTGGACGACTGCCTCATACAAGCAGAGATCAAGGACATTCTACTGCAGCATCTGACTTTTGTGATAAGACTTTTAACATGCCTAGGGTACATAGTCAACAAAAAGAATTCAAAACTAGTACCCTCTCAAGAGATAATATTCCTGGGTGCAAGCTTTAATACAACTGCCAAGATGGCTTATCTCACTCCAGACAAACAAAGGCAACTGACTACCTATTTCAAGGAAATGGCAACAAAGACCCAGTTATCTGCAAGAAAAATTCTGCAGGCTTTTGGGCTTCATGGCATCCTGCATCTTACTAATTCCATATGCAAGACTGCATATGAGGAAAATTCAGTGGTACCTAAAAAGTGTCTGGACACAACATTGCCACAAATGGAAACAATGATTATTTTAGTACCTGCCTGCAACAGGAATTTCGATGGTGGGCAAAGGCTTGTCACCAAAACAAGGGACAGCCATTCACACTACCCCCAGCCAGGCAGAGCCTAACAACGGATGCATCAGATTATGCCTGGGGGCCACACATGGCAGGAAGAGGCATTCAGGGCACCTGGTCCACAAACCAAAAGCATCTACATATCAATCAAAAAGAGATGCTAGCTGTTCAAAATGCCTTAACAGCCTTCAAGGACCTACTTCATCTGGGACAACTACTGATAAAGACAGACAACACCACTGTCATGTGGTACATAAACAAGCAGGGGGGAACTCATTCTTACCCCCTATGCAGACTAGCCATGACTTTATGGGACACAGTATTAACTTACCAAGTTCATCTGCAGGCACAATTCCTGCCAGAAAAGGAAAATACTCTGGCAGACGAACTAAGCAGAAACCTCATGGATCCCCACGAGTGGCACCTAGATCCACAAGCCTTCAGCATGATAACAATGGAATGGGGACGCCCGGACATAGATATATTTGCCTCCCCTCAAAACAATCAACTAAGAAGATTCTGCACAAGGATTTATCACAGACAAGCTTGGAAAGTGGACGCCTTATCTTTCAACTGGACATACCTATCAGTATATGCCTTTCCTCCACTGCCTCTCCTCCCCAAAGTACTCCTAAAGGTCAGGCAGGAGAGACCAAAAATGATTCTGATTGCCCCAGACTGGCCGCGCCAGTACTGGTATCTGATCCTAAGGAACTTGTCCCATTGCCCAGCCTGGACCTTACCTCAAATATCTCATCTACTGTCCCAACAAAACAATCAGATTCTGTACAGCCAACTCAGGACTCTAAACCTGGCAGCATGGCGGATTATGTAGCCATACAAACCACACCTCTCAGTAAAGCTATGATGGATGTCATTTTAGAAGCCAGAAGGCCTAGTACTAGAAAATTCTATGCTGGGAAATGGAAGAGATTTTGCGCTTGGAACCAAGCTCAAGGAACAGATACAGCTGTCCCAAATATTCCTCAGATTTTGCAATATTTAACTGAGATGCTGGACAAAGGCCTATCTTTTTCATCAATTAAAATCCATGTCTCTGCCATTTCGGCTCATTACAATACAGAGCCACCACTCTTTTCCCATCCTTTATTAAGGCAGTACCTCAGAGGAGCCAAAAACATAAGGCCTCCAAGGAGAGCACCAACACCTGCATGGGACCTCAGTTATGTCTTGGAAAAACTCACCTTACCTCCTTTTGAGCCAGCTGCTACTGCTGACATAAAGTTCTTATCTTGGAAAACAGCTCTGCTCCTAGCAATAACTTCTGCAAGATGAGTTTCAGAGCTACAGGCTCTCATGGCTGTGGAACCCTTTATCATTTTCTATCCAGACAGGGGGTCTCTCAGAAAAAACCCTACATTTATGCCCAAGGTGGTATCCAGTGTAGCCCTTAACCAAAGAATTCATTTGCCAACTTTTTATCCAAATTCACAGAACAAGCGGGAGAAAATTCTGCATTCGTTGGATGTACACAGACAACTTAGATTCTACTTGGACAAAACTAAAGTTTTCAGAAAGACAGAGCAATTACTAGTGGCATACGCCACAACATCACAAGGAAAGGCTATCTCCAAGCAGACTATTTCAAAGTGAATAGGTCACTGCATTCGTTTCTGCTACTCACAACATGGCAAACCAGTGCCTAAGGGCATTAGGCCACATTCAACCAGAGCTGCAGCCACTTCTGCAGCGTTTCTCAGGGGAGTACCAACCAAAGACATTTTGGAGGCTGCTACTTGGAGTTCAGTGCATACCTTTACAAAACATTACAATCTGCCTCTGTACTCTAAATCCAGGGCAGGCTTTGCCACTGCAGTTCTGCAGGGCCTCATAGCCGCTCCTAATGCTGTTTAGCTCCAGCACCCCAACCATAGCTTTGGGACTCAACCCAAATGTAATGACTGCAACAGTGAAACACGAAGAACATAGTACAGTTGTGTACACTTACCATAAATGTAGATGTTCGAGTGTATTCACTGTTGCAGTCCAGGTTACCCACCCACCATCCTCCTTATTTTTGCTGGAACTTATCTCTACTTCTCTAATCTATACAACCTAGATGGTGTATTTGCTTATAGAGGAAGGTAAAAAATTATTTTGGTGCATGTATGTTTTATTTACCTAATTTTAGCCTACCCTTTTGGGGGCACCTGACATCTGGGGCAAGAAAAACTAAATAAAATGGCATCGGCTGCATCTTTTATACCCCTGACGTCAGGGAAGAGGCGGCAGCAACTGACGCAGGACCCAATACTTTGGAATTCAGACCAACTGAGGGCAACCTGCCAGCAGGATAACCCAAATTTAATGACTGCAACAGTGAATACACTTTAACATCTACATTTATGGTAAGTGTACACAACTGTACTTTTCATTGATTTTGCATAGCAGCTGTGAGTCAGCAAGATGCATGTAGGAATATATCAGAGACAGTCAGGAAGAGTTACTGGATATATCAGGGACAATCAGGAAGAGTTACTGAATATATCAGGGACAATCGGGAACAATTACTGAATATATCGGTGACAATGTTACTGAATATATCTGGGACAGTCAGGAACAGTTACTGAATATATCGGGGACAATTGGGAACAGTTACTGAATATATCGAGTACAATTGGGTGCAGGTACTGAATATATTGGGGAGACAATCAGGAACAGTTACTGAATATATCAGGGACAATTGGGAACAGTTACTAAATGTATCTGGGACAATCAGGAGCAATTACTTATTCAGAATTCATAGCCTACTCATGATGCCTTGAAGTCCGCAGTTACTGAATGTGATATTCTGGTGGCCAAGAATCTGGAGTTTCAGATGCTTAGATACATGTCAACTTTCTCTCAGTTGTGGTCTTACTGGGGTCCCTGGGCATTTTCTTTGCTATTACTTGGGAGGGGAGGCAGTGCACAGTGGCTGTTAGATTCAAGAGAAGAGTACAGGAACAAACTGTTCCATCTGGGGTTGTTGCTCAAGAGCTTATATCTTTTTGAGTGTCTCAACTCCTCCATTCCTACTTACATTTGATGCGGGAGGTGTGACAGAGATTGTTTGAGATGTGTTACCTTCAGGCATTACCTGTAAATTGATTCAGTGCTTCTGACTAAATTGTAAGAGATAGTCTCCTCCTTAGGACTGAGGAACGTACTGAGACTTGATGAGTGCACATTGTCTTCCCTGTCTTATAATGGCTTACTGCATGATGAAATATGCCAGGTATTCTCTGCTATGATCTCCCTTATTCTAAGCCAAGGAAAGATAATAGTGAAGCCAACATTTTAATCAGAGTTTTAGCTCATCCTCTGGATTTAACCTTGGACCGGTTACTAAGTGGGTAGCAAGCTGATTAAAAATCATAGTTGTATGGCATGCTACATGCTTGTTGAAGTGTACATCCTGGATAGTGCTTGGGTTAAAGTGATTCTTAATGCAGATCATGTGACATGGCCCTTTCTCCAGGTGACTCTCGTCACTCTGAGTTTCTCATCCAGTTTCAAGTCTTGCAGCTGTAGTCTATACTTATTCCCATTTGCAGAAGTAACTGTTGATGTTTTTTACTCAAAGGCCTTTCCTCTTAATTTGTATACTAGACAAGGGTTCCCTGTATCTCTCTCTCATTTTAGCTCATCACCTAATTCCTGATTTGGTATATCACAAATTATTCTGTTACACTTGCAGTGACAGTGAGGAATATCACCATTACTTGATTGATCTGTGCTGACAACATCCTACTGAACCTGAGCCCTTCACTTATATCAGCTGGATGGTTACTCCAAGGAGGGTGAGTGCTACAAATTCTTGTCCATTTATAAACTAATCAAATAAAACTTGTTGGCTCATACTGCATTCAGTACCTACGGGCAGTGATTTAGCTCAATGGTGCTCAGCTGGACCTCCCAATGTTTTAGTTACCTGTGAATTCATCTCCATGCCAGTTATGGGTCAGTGCACCAACTGTTACTCATTATGGTTAAGGATAATCTTCTGTGTGATCTAGATTGCTGGACCTCACTAGCCCTTTCACAGACGGGTGGATTTAGTGTAATTAGGATGACTACAGGGGTGTATTAGCCTGCTACCATGCATGCTGCCCAGAGGTTTAGGCAGGGTCTGTTTTTCAGCCCTTCATGCCAGAATACCCAAATTTATCTAGCAAGGGATAGGTACACCTCTTATTGTTGGATTGACCCTGGTCTCACAAAGAGATTGTGCAGCTCACTTCAGAAGTTACTGTTTGCACTGTGCTTGTTTCCTTCTTAAAATTCTGTATGTACTTTATTGAGAGGTGCCCTGAGCCCTTTTGTCTCAAAACTGAGCAGACATAAAGGCCTGATTAGGACCTAGATGAGCTGCATTGTTCTAGCAGCGTCGGTGCTACATGTACCGGGTGAGAAGCGTGGGAGTCCGATGCTGATTTGGGCTCTCATACCTGGTGGAGAGAGGTGGCACTGATCTACTGCCTTTGTAACATCTGCAGGAGTGTCACCCACAGCAATGGGCTTAGCAGTGCCCATATTGTGAGCAGTGCACCACTTTGATAGAAGTTACGCAGTAGGTCCACTTAGCCCACTGACTGGCTTAGTCCCTCCAACCAGCACTTGCCTTCAAATTAAGGATCATAAGCCTGTCCCAGGGAATCAGTGAACCACAGAATTCTCATCCTGGTAGGGGATGTGGTAGACCCCAGCCCTGATGTGGGTGATGCTAATGACCCTTCAGGTAGATAACAAATGGGTCATATGGTTTTTGTCTTGGCCAGTGATGGGCCTGATGTAACTCTTCCAGGGTAGGGGCTGGTGAGTTCCTATCAGCCAAGTTCCTTTTCCTCAGGTGGAGGAGGAACAAATGGATCAATTGTATAAAGGTAGAGGATCCATTAGATTAGTTAAGTGGACTGGGGGCAGGATTTAAAAAAAAAAAAAAAAAGAGCAGGCTGTGCCTTCTAAGATAGGGATGACTGTTCATGTTGTACTGTAATTTGCTGTCTTACCATGTACCACCTAAAATGAGGAACATCTTCATATTCACTCGCCTGAAAGCTTGAGCCCATCTCAAGGATGCAGCTGTGAGAAACTGTAGCACAGACATTGTTTTATGCCAGAATTAGGCAATGTTAGTGGTGCAGCAGACAAAGCAACTCTATTGTTTGGTAAGGTTTGTTTCACCTATATCATTATCATTTCTGATACCTATATGTACTTTTTAAGTAAGCCCGGGTTTGGAATGTTAAATAAGTTGTGGACACTTGCAGAAATGTACTTCTGAAGCTGGAAATAATTCATTGATGACCCGTTAAACTTATTGCAACACTATCCAACTGATGTTAAAATTGAGTTAGATCTCACCCGAGTTATAATAGAATTAGAGGAATCTCATCCATGGATACTCTTCTCTTTGAATGTGTATAGAGCCAACAAGGGCAATGCTCACTGAATTAGAGAGGGTCAAAATCAAAAAATATGATCGAGTGTAATAGAACATGTTAAAGATGGAAGTGGTTTATAGAGAGAGAGAAAGGTTTCCTTGGCATTTTGAGAGAACTGTATAATTTTATTTCTTTATGTATTCTTTGTTGACCGGGTTAATCCCACTTGGCCAATGGTTTCTGTTCAGGGGGAGACATGAGGTGATATTCATACTGACCATCAGGAATTGGACCAGGGAACTTCCTCTACTCTTTTTGGTAAATTCAGTGGGATCTTTGACTTTCACCAACACAAGCAAGGTGGGGCTTTGGTTTCACATCTTATCCGAAGGATAGGTTTGAAGCAGTTGTATTTTTATGGATGTCAGGGTTTTCACAGGTGCTGGAGATAATGAAGCTTGTTTTTTTTTTTTTTTAGTACCATTAGTGTATGTATTGATGTGATACCTAAACTGATTTGATATTGCAGTTTGTAACCCTAAAAATCCACTCACAACAATCCATCTATTCTTACTGTGTCCTGTTCCCCTATAAGGCAGTCTGTGGGTGTTGACTTAGTAGAATAAGTTAGCTAAGAATGTATGATAAGTTGTCACTGTTACAGTTCTTGCCAGTATAAACAAACTGCATTTGCTTTTAGGTTCTCACTAAAACCTTACTCTCAGTCCCATTATCTTCTTGATCAGCACAAGTTCTTTTTCATGCTGCACTGTTTTATATTCATTCCTTTCCTTTAGGCATTACCATTGTCTCAGTAACATTAACCCTTGCAGACACTGTCTGGTCTGATAGGCAGGCGGCTGTGTATTTGTGTATTGTTACACAGCATACATTTCAGTACAGTTGCTACACAAAGCCAGGAGCTGTTTTGAACATCTTGTTTTACTCACTTTCTGATAGTAAAATGCATTCACTTCAGTGCCATAAACCATTTGTATGTGCTGTAGATTTATGCACATCAAAGGATGGCCCTGATTTCCACTTGATGTTGACCTTGGCTCTCTCCACTAGTCGCAGGTACTGATTGATGATAGCAAATTCTACTTCCAAAGCTGAAGTACCCTTATTCTAACAGTCCTGAGTTCTAAGTGCTTCTCCCACACATACTTGTTATTCTTCCTCGCTGTCCACTAGGTGCCTGTGCTGTGTTTCTCCCATCTGGACAAATTTACGGAAGGCAGTCAATCATCTCAGTGGCACTGTTACAGTTTTATGTAATGTACAGTAGCTCTCGTGCCAGTGTTCAAAGTCACATGCCTCTCTGTGCATAGGGGATAGCAATGATGCCAGGATCACTGTATACCACGTTAAACAAATGTCTGCCTGCTGTGGTTTATATGAGGTTGTTTATCACCTTTACTTTGGTTGCTAGGTTATAGATTTGGCATTTTGAAGTTCACTGTCAACGGTTACTTGAACCACTGTCAATTTTAACAGTGGTGTTAAGCAGCAGCATACTGATGTTTATCTTCCTGATGTCTCTATACTTTGCAGATGCCTTTACTGTGCTATGATTTTCCTAGCTTTTTATTCCTTTGTCTGTCTTTGTGTGTCATGGTTACATATTGTCCCACCAATGTTTCTGTTTTTCATTTTCCATTTTATGTGTCAACAAGCCATCTGTCATGCATACCTAAGGGAGTTAACACTGTTCCATGTATGTTTGCCTGTGTGGAACCTGGGCAGGGTTTATTTATTTTCTTATTTTACAACATGGGTCTCACAATCTCTGTCCTTAATTTACATTTTTATGTCACATTATCTTTAAGCATGGTGGTCCTCTCAGAATCCCTGTGCAGTGTTAAACATTTATTTGGTGTTCTTGTAGTACTGCTGTAGCTGAATTGTCCCATATTTTGCTGCATAAATGACCCCAGAATTATACTTCTGTAACCATATCTGTGGGAGTGAAGGGGGATGGGGACTTATCTAGCCATAGCCAAATGCTGCATTACTGACAGAGACATTCTGACCAGTAAGTTTACTTTATATGCTGTGGTATATACTGGTGAAATGTGCCTATATTTTATAATAAAGTTCCTAGGGTCTCAGCCTAGTGTAATAGTTTAAACGAATCGTCTGTGAGTTCATACCTTACCTTTTTGACTCAGTTAATCTAACACGCCAGCTTATCACCTTGCTTCAGGTTGCATTCCCAGAAATGGTGCCCAGCTGTGCAGAAGAATAGGTGTATGGCTGCTTTACAAGTAACTTCTGTCAAAAGCCCTTGCAATTGTGGCATATAGACGTACTGTGGAAATGTATGTTGCTAATCGTAGAAGATAGGTTATGCAGTGAGGTAAGAAAAACATCACTGCTCTCTTCCAGCTCAGAAATGGCACTCTCTTTAGGGTGTGTCCTGTGGTTAAAAGTGAATTGCCCACATCAGAAGCCAACAAAAGCATACCATCAAAATGAAAAGCACTGAAAGTAGTCTGTAAAAGAGCACTAAAACAAAAAACTTCCTTTCCGCCTGTGCTGCTTTACCTTGATGCTGATAGTAAGTATTATGGGATTATGTGAGGGCACAGCTCCCTGCATGGGGAGTGTTTAGGGGAGCTTTTCCCACTAGTAAAGACTACTTTTTGTTCTTCTCATTTCACTTTGCTTCACTTTGCCTAGTTTAGTCTCTGTTATTTCTTATTTAGCTGATTTATTTTTGATGCAGGTCTATGTAGCCTCTTCACCCTGTGCTGTAAGTAAGGTAAACAGCAACAAGCATTCCAGTCCATCTCTCAGGAAAAGACAGTCTGTTTCTCTCCCTACACACACACACACACATACACACACACACCAAGCTGTCATTCCATCAGCCAGTGTGTCCTACTGAACCTTGTTCATCGGTGCTGTTATATAATATTAAGCTGGTCAACATTCAAGTTTTTTTATGAAGTGTGTTCTCAAATAACATATGTAACCACAAAAAACACAAACGTTACTGCTGTTAGGACAAATGGTTCACTCAACAACCAACAAGAGTATATCCACTTGAAAAAGACAAGTGAAACCAAAGCATGGTCCAGGTTTGAATACAAAGACTTAAGTTTGATGAAGCAATAAAGGCATATTGCGAAAGTGCTTACTTATTTTATTTTATTAAGTTTGTATTTTGTTTATTTGTATTTTATTAAAGTTTGAATTTTACTGTAGAAGCCCATCTGATTTTTAGTTACAAATTGGACCATGCTTTGGTTACTTGTCTTTGTCAGATAACATCTTTGTCTCAGCATACAGATTGGCATCATGTGGTTAAAACGTATCCCCCATTAAATAAAACCATGGCAGTAATTAAACCGATTAATATTACTCTTGAAATAATACTTGCTAAGAGTGCAGCATTTTTGAGAGTGTATGAAAACATTGTCTTCTGCTGCCCGGTAACTGTATTTCAGCTAATTTTAAAAGCTGCTGCATTACCTTCATTTTAGTATACATCATCTAATGGAGCACTTGGTGACAGAAGAATGTTTAGAAGTCACACAATGTGATTATATATTGTGGTGATACATAGCAGTATTGGGAGCCATGAGGGTTTCCAAGATTTAAATTGAAAACTGAGTACAAAAGGGAACTTGAACAATTTAACTTG
Organism: Protopterus annectens; assembly: GCF_019279795.1. NCBI lineage: Eukaryota > Metazoa > Chordata > Ceratodontiformes > Protopteridae > Protopterus > Protopterus annectens. The sequence continues at coordinate 134,044,638 of NC_056739.1, forward strand.
TTGGCAAGTAGACTGTTTACAGAGGGGCAAACTCAGAGGAGTGAGATGTGCACAGCAGGTTGCGAAACATTAGTATTCAGGTTATACCAGCTGGCACTTAAAACAGACACAGTAATAAGAAAGTGAATAAAGCAGTACAGAGAAAAGTAGCAGCTGGGCATACGATTGATCTGTTAAATAGCTGATTGAATCCTGTGCACTGACAGAAGCAGGATGCTGTCCTGTTATCTAAAAGTAACAGTAGTTTTTACTGCATTTATTTAAATGAATGCCCTCAGATTCAGATTAGAAGTCAGTAAGCTGTTCATAACAGTTTCTTACGGTACAATGGCTAATAAGTAGCTTAACAGAGAATGTGAAGATAAGGGAACCGAGCAAGAAATTGTTTAGAGGAGGTATGTGCGGGAAGGGGTCTTCTAATGTAGAATATTGTGAGGAAGTTAGTTTGGTCAGTGTACTCTGATCATATGTGTTGAAGTTTTAATGTGTAAATCTGTAAGTTTGAAGATTTAATATTTTTTTCTTTAAGATTTTTTTTGTGAAAATCTTGAATGTATAAAAGCTCTTCATATTCTACAGAAATATTGAGAGTCAAAACGTACTGTTTCTATATTATTTATTGTTATGTCATGTTTTATGATTCTTTTGCTGTTAGTATCTGTTATATTGTTTGTTGTATTGCTTGCTTCTCGATGCACAGTGGTTGAAATTGGGTCTCCACATGGTCCTAGCTGGCAAGCATGAAATAAATTCATTCCCTACGAGAAGCCTGGTTGTGGATGTTTTCATAGGTGAGTGCTAGTCTAACGGCCCTGGAGCCTATATAAGCCTAGCCCAAGAAGATTTCCTGGCATCATGCCACCCAAAGTTAGTTCCCAGTGCCCCTGTCAAGCAAGGCCACTGAAGTGATCCCCGGGGCGAACTTCCTGTTGCCCAACCACTTGTCAAGATTTCTCTTAAAGTGGGCCAGTGAAGTGCTCTGCTTGACATGAATGGGAAGTTTGCACCAAAGTATGGGAAGTCTCTGGGTTAGGAACTTGTCCCCCCAGCATGTTCTGTTTATTGTGGTAATGAGGTTTAGATCCCTGGAGCATGTGACATGGAGGGATTGGAATTTCTTTAGGTGTAGCATATCTAGCAGCTCTGGGTCAGACATGGCTTTGTAGGTCAAGCAGAGATTGCCTCTAAGTAGGCGATGAGACAGAGTATAGCTGGAATTTTTTTGAGTCTGTCCATATAGGGCATGTGTCTAAGGCCTAAGATCCCCTTAGTGAGGTATTTTTGTGGCCTTTCCAGTTGTTGTAGGTGTCTAGTGAGGTGCATACCAAATGAGATGTTGTATTCTAGAATAGGTCTAATGAGGGATGGGTAGAGAGGGATTATGACCTCTTTTTTCTTGGATGAGAAACCTTTTGTAATGAGATGTGCCACATTGAAGGATTTTCTGACTACAGTGGCAATGTGGTTATCAAAGGAGAGGTTGCTGTCGACCTGTGTTCCCAGGTCTCTTATCACACCTTTATGTTTAGTGGACTACTGCCTATGTGGTAGTTCATGGGCACCAAATTTTTCACAAAGGGAATGACAATGCACATTTTGGCATTGAGCTTAAGGACGTGGTTCTGGCACCAGTCTACATCAGCTGGAGAATCAATAATGGTTCCCAGTTTGCAATCATCTGCGAACTTGGTCAGCCAGAGTCCCTTTGTGTTGGCTTGAACTTAAGGGAAGTAGATGCCAAACAGGAGAGGACCTAGGACCGATCCCTATGGGACATCACTTGTAACTGGTTGGTAGTCAGATTTGGAGTCCGCTACTTTCACAATGTGGGTTCTATCAGTGAGCCATTTGGCAACCCATCTTATGACATAGGGGTTTATGCCTAGTTTAGTGAGTCTATCTATGATTCCTGAGTGAGGGATGGTGTCGAAAGCCTTGGCAAGATCTAGGTAGGTGGTGTGAACTACCTTGCCCTCATCCACAGCTCTGGTGACAGACACGAAGAAGTCTATCAGGTTGAGGAGGCATGATCTACCTTTCACAGACCTATACTGCATGAGGTCCAGTGTTTGGAGATTCCCTGTGTCCTTATTTATAAGGTCCATGATGACGCATTCCATAGCCTTACATATCAGACTTGTCAGGCTAATGGGGGCGGTAGTTCCTAGGGTCTGTAGTTGCTCCCCCTTTGTGGAGTGGGATGACCATAGCAGTGCGCCATTCAGTAGGAACAAAGCCTGAATGAGGCTGTGATTGAACAGGGTACTCAGGTGTGGTGCCAGTTCTGAAACATAAAACATTTTTATTTATTTCTGTGTTAACTGGGGTAGAAGTATGATATCCTCATGGACCGTTTTCAGGCTCAGCCTGAGAGGGTACAGAAGTCTAAAATACATTGTTAAAAGTAAAATGTGTGTCTTGGTTACACAATGTAAGGTGAGTATTGAAAAACTTAGGAGGTGGGGGCAGTGGGAGGGGTGTAGCAGGAATAAGGGATAATGAGTAAGCGGTACCTATCTTGTAAGGAAGACCTTATGTTAGCTGGATGCAGTACAGTGTGAGGAGAACTGTATGGAGTAGGGGAATGTTTCTGTTAGCTGGATGCAGTACAGTGTGAGGAGAACTGTATGGAGTAGGGGGGGGTTCTGTTGTTAGCTGGATGCAGTACAGTGTGAGGAGAACTGTATGGAGTAGGGGAATGTTTCTGTTGTTAGCTGGATGCAGTACAATGTGAGGAGAACTGTATGGAGTGGGGGGTGTTTCTGTTGTTAGCTGGATGCAGTACAGTGTGAGGGGAACTGTATGGAGTAGGGGAATGTTTCTGTTATTAGCTGGATGCAGTACAGTGTGAGGAGAACTGTATGGAGTGGGGGGGTGTTTCTGTTGTTAGCTGGATGCAGTACAGTGTGAGGGGAACTGTATGGAGTAGGGGAATGTTTCTGTTGTTAGCTGGATGCAGTACAATGTGAGGAGAACTGTATGGAGTAGGGGGGGATGTTTCTGTTGTTAGCTGGATGCAGTACAGTGTGAGGAGAACTGTATGGAGTAGGGGGATGTTTCTGTTAGCTGGATGCAGTACAGTGTGAGGAGAACTGTATGGAGTAGGGGAATGTTTCTGTTGTTAGCTGGATGCAGTACAGTGTGAGGAGAACTGTATGGAGTAGGGGAATGTTTATGTTAGCTGGATGCAGTACATTGTGAGGAGAACTGTATGGAGTAGGGGAATGTTTCCGTTGTTAGCTGGTTGCAGTACAGTGTGAGGAGAACTGTATGGAGTAGGGGAATGTTTCTGTTGTTAGCTGGATGCAGTACAGTGTGAGGAGAACTGTATGGAGTAGGGGAATGTTTATGTTAGCTGGATGCAGTACATTGTGAGGAGAACTGTATGGAGTAGGGGAATGTTTCCGTTGTTAGCTGGTTGCAGTACAGTGTGAGGAGAACTGTATGGAGTAGGGGAATGTTTCTGTTAGCTGGATGCAGTACAGTGTGAGGAGAACTGTATGGAGTAGGGGAATGTTTCTGTTAGCTGGATGCAGTACAGTGTGAGGAGAACTGTATGGAGTAGGGGAATGTTTCTGTTGTTAGCTGGATGCAGTACATTGTAAGGAGAACTGTATGGAGTAGGGGGATGTTTCTGTTGTTAGTTGGATGCAGTACAGTGTGAGGAGAACTGTATGGAGTAGGGGAATGTTTCTATTGTTAGCTGGATGCAGTACAATGTGAGGAGAACTGTATGGAGTAGGGGGGGCGTTTGTTTCTGTTGTTAGCTGGATGCAGTACAGTGTGAGGGGAACTGTATGGAGTAGGGGAATGTTTCTGTTGTTAGCTGGATGCAGTACAGTGTGAGGAGAACTGTATGGAGTAGGGGAATGTTTCTGTTGTTAGCTGGATGTAGTACAGTGTGAGGAGAACTGTATGGAGTAGGGGGATGTTTCTGTTAGCTGGATGCAGTACAGTGTGAGGAGAACTGTATGGAGTTGGGGAATGTTTCTTTTGTTAGCTGGATGCAGTACAGTGTGAGGAGAACTGCATGGAGTTGGGGAATGTTTCTGTTGTTAGCTGGATGCAGTACAGAGTGAGGAGAACTGTATGGAGTAGGGGGATGTTTCTGTTAGCTGGATGCAGTACAGTGTGAGGAGAACTGTATGGAGTTGGGGAATGTTTCTGTTGTTAGCTGGATGCAGTACAGTGTGAGGAGAACTGTATGGAGTAGGGGAGATGTTTCTGTTGTTAGCTGGATACAGTACAGTGTGAGGGGAACTGTATGGAGTAGGGGAATGTTTCTGTTAGCTGGATGCAGTACAGTGTGAGGAGAACTGTATGGAGTAGGGGAATGTTTCTGTTGTTAGCTGGATGCAGTACAGTGTGAGGAGAACTGTATGGAGTAGGGGAATGTTTCTGTTAGCTGGATGCAGTACAATGTGAGGAGAACTGTATGGAGTAGGGGAATGTTTCTGTTAGCTGGATGTAGTACAGTGTGAGGAGAACTGCATGGAGTAGGGGAATGTTTCTGTTGTTAGCTGGATGCAGTACAGTGTGAGGAGAACTGTATGGAGTAGGGGACTGTTTCTGTTAGCTGGATGCAGTACAGTGTGAGGAGAACTGTATGGAGTAGGGGAATGTTTCTGTTGTTAGCTGGATGCAGTACAGTGTGAGGAGAACTGTATGGAGTAGGGGAATGTTTCTGTTAGCTGGATGCAGTACAATGTGAGGAGAACTGTATGGAGTAGGGGGGGTGTTTCTGTTGTTAGCTGGATGCAGTACAGTGTGAGGGGAACTGTATGGAGTAGGGGAATGTTTCTGTTGTTAGCTGGATGCAGTACAGTGTGAGGAGAACTGTATGGAGTAGGGGAATGTTTCTGTTAATGGATTATAAGGAAGGACGAGAAGATAATGCTGTGGAGGAGTTATCGTGTTTAAGGTTGTCGCATGAACTTGATTGTTGTGGGGGAAGTGTGATTGCTGTGGTTTTGGCACGGTCATCATGTGTTGCGTGGTTAGAAAAGCATTTTCATGTTCCTTCTTTGAAGAGTTTTTTGATTTGGTGTTTGAAATTCTGAAAGATATCCAATAAAAGTGGCAAGAGACTCCACGACAAAAGCAAGAGTGGCAAGACTTATTTGATCAGAATTTATTAAAATGCGTACACAGTAAGCACTTTCAGGCAAACATGCCGGTCTGATGAACACGTTTTACAATAGCTGATAAGTAAATTATATACAAAGGGAGAAAATCGCCACAACCGGTAAACATAACACATTGAAATACATTTACAGAAAATTGCTAGAATAAATTTTGATTAAGGATACAATTTGTACCGCAAGTAGCAAGACACTTTGCAGAAGTGTATTGCCTCTGTCAAGTTAAACTAATATGTATGTTTTCAAAATATTGACTATATTTCTAATAATAAATGAAGGTGAGAAATAATAAAGCATGCTACTGCCAAAACATGCAAAGTAATAGAATGAGATGAGGACGACTAATGAGCAGCAGGGAAAATTAAGGACATGGAGAGAGAGTTATTAGAGAGATGAGAATGTCATGGAATGGGCGGCACAGTACTGCAGCAGATAATGTTGTCGCCTCACAGCAACAGGTTCCCTGGTTCGATTCTCAGCTGGATTGTCTTCTGTATGGAGTCTGCATGTACTCCCTGTGTTTGCATGGGTTTCCTCCCACATTCCAAAGACATGCAGTAGGTGGATTGGATGCTCTAAATTGGCCATGTGTGTGTGTGTGTGTGTGTGAACTGCAGTGGCAGGGCTAGACACCCAGTGGTGTAAACCTTGGCTACAGATGATTGTCACTGTTGAAGCGACACCCCAACCCCATGTAAAAGTACAAAAATCTAAAGTACACTGTCAAAAGTAGCATGTGTGTCTTTTCTTTGTTACACAGTGTAAGGTTATGATGTGGGGTTGGAAGTTGTTAAAATGCTGTAACCAACTGCTGAGATATTGAAAATGTGGTATAGTTTCTCTGTTTTTTTTGTTATGCAATATTTAGTATGGCTCCAAAAATAATAGATTTAGTTTTGCTGGTATCAGTGATAAGTCTGTTGTGGTAGTAAATCGAGAGATTTCTTTAGGCCTGCTCTCATGAGAGAATAAGAGCAGCTGGCCCTTTAGATGACCATCTACGTAAAGGATAATTGGGGATTGTGGAATGCTTACTGGAAGATTGTTTGAAACATGAAAATAGAAATGGGTTAGAACTGAGCTTTGTGATGCACTTTTAGGGAATAGAAACAAAGGTAAGTATTTTATTTTACTTATTTGAATTTTAAAGTGTCTGAGTAAGGAAGCTTCTGAGCTGTGGAAGGGAGCCCGTGCATATTCGTGCTTGTATGAAAGAGCTGAATAGTAGTGCTAGATCTACTAGGTCAAAGGCCACGATAAGGTTGATAATATACTGCTTCACTGAGGAGGCCTTTGTCTGTATTTTGTAGACATCAGAGTAGAGGGGGCATTATTACACCCTGACCAAAAACCACATTGCTGAGAAGATCGTTTATTATAGTTTAATGTAATCTTGACTGTGAAACAAAGTTTTTTAAGGATGTTTCCCTACTGTTAATAGTATTGAAATGGGACAGAAGTATTTGGAATCTTTTGACTTTCAAAGTTTGAGTAAGGGCTTGAATGTGGCTTGTTTTTAATCATTGGCATTACATTTTTGGAGATGCACAGGTTGTGAAGCTGTAGGAATCAAGGTATGATATATTTTTACATAGTCTACTACCTTGTGTTTTAATACTATTTGCACAAGGGATTTGCTCTGTGGTGTTAATAATGTCCTTGGATGAGATTTTTTTGGAGTAAACTCAGGGTGGATCTACTTCTAAAGCTTGAAATTTTAAAACTTCAAATGGCCAAGACCAGAAGATCCAAATTTTGAAACTTCAAAAATTAAATTAAAAAAAATATATAAAAACAAAAAAAATTTTTTTACGTTTCTGCAGGGGAAAGCCCCCCTGCACCCCCACACCCCCTGCTAAATAAATATACCAACTCTGAGATTGCAGTATAGTGAGGAAAATGGTAAATATCCCATTCCTCATTGTACAACGATCTGTATTCAAAACATTCGAAGTTTCAAAACTTTGATCTTATAGTCTCGGCTGTTTGAAGCTCAAAGTTTTGAAACTTTAAGCTTCTGAAGGGTATCCCTGGGGGTATTTAAGAGAGGGGTTCAAGGGATGGGTTGTGCATATTTGTACTGATGGGTGGCATAGGGGTAGAGGGTGCAGAAAAAAAGTCGTTTGCAAGAAGTCTGCTTGTGGCTTTATCAGTAGGATGCCTTTGTGGTGGGTCCTTTGGGTTTTGAGCTACCAGCACAGTTTACTACATCAGTAGCGAGTCCTACTGTTCATCTTAGTTAGGAAAGGATGATGAACAAATTGAATTTGGTGTCATCCCCCCAACCCGCACCTAAGGTGACTAAAGAAGGACCTGTTCCCTTTACCTTTCTTGCTTTTACTGTGGGTTTAGTTTCAGGACCAAGAGTGTTTGAGCTGAATGTGGTCACCCTGCCATCCAAGTCTGCCTGGATGTTTATTACATTGATGTGGACTTCCTTGGTTCTTGTGGCCCTGAAACTGCTTTCAAGTGTGCCAAGGGCCACTAGGACTGAAATCATGGCTGTTGATGGCTCAGTTCCATCATTAGTGCCAGTCCCCCCATTACTGTTCACTGTGTCAGTGTCACAGTGTTCAAGTCTTTAATGCCAAAACCCTCCTCTGCACCGTCCCCATCAATGGCTCCAGACATTCGCACTCTGTTGGTACTGACCTCATGGTCGGTGGTGGTGACACCAATGATTTCCATGCCAGTGACTTCACTGCTGGCAAAGGTTAATTAATTAATTTAGTTGACATATGTTTACTGGGGTGGTCCAACTGGGTTTACAGAGGCCCAGGGAGTAAAGCTCCACATACAGTGCAATACAAATGCATTATAGTCCAAAATCAATACAAGTGACATGAGAAATACTATACAAAAATAAATTGATAGAACGTAAGCTAGGTTACAAGATATACTACACATCTAGTTAATTCTGTAGAGTGATATCATAGATAATTTTAGTTGGTAGAAATGGTCCCAAAGAAACTTCTGAAGTTGTCAGTGGTTGGAGATGCACCCACTACATCAGTTCCAGACCACAACACTGTTTAGTTTGAGACCTTGAGTCTTTCCCCCCACTTATCCTAGCGAACCTGGCACAGAAGAGCCTCTGCAGACCTCAGTGGTCTGGAGAAAAGTTAGTGATTGGACAAGTCTCCTCCAGGTGTTCCAAAAAAGATGATGTACAGTTGTAGGCACTTAGACTTTCCAAGAAAGTCTCCTACCCCGAGCATGGATCTTAATGGAGGAAAGGTTTCCCACGATTCTCTTTAGAAGACCCCAAGTTTGGGTCATTCCTAGCACTAATGACACAGAGGGGGGTTGTGGGCTACAAACCTTAAATCCCTTCTCTGCCTCCAGTTTAAGTGGTCCCTCTCATACACCATGCGATTGATTTGGTCATGGAGAAGGCATGGTGAGAGCCAAATGTTGCTGATCCAATTTTATGAAAACAGGACAAGATCCTCTAGCCTGTCAAAGGGAACTGACTGGATTGTGGTGGTGGAGGTCACCACCAAGAGAGGTCTCTTGAAGGATAGCACCTCCTGGATCCATCCCCCAGATAAGGATTCCAGGGATATGAATTGCATGGAAAAGTGAGGCTTCACATCGGCCATTTTTGTCTTAAAGGCTCTAAACTATCCATCACATATGACTTGTTTTCAGTGTGACGTGGCAAAAACATTTTGCCTGTAATTTGCTGCATTTCACCATATGTGCTGTTTGTAGCCTCCTTCACATTTTTTTGGTCTTTTCTGTATGTCTGCTTTTGTTTGTGTATGCCTCCACAGTATTGTTTAGAAATCTATGCCCAGGCCTGAAAACGGTTCATGTGGATCAGTCCTGTACCCTAGTTAACAAATTCATAAATAAATAAGATGCAAGACATGCTGAAAAAGTTCCACATAGAGTTGTGTCATCAGATAGAATTGCAGGTGGCAACCATGAGTAGTAGTACATTGCTGTCCATGAGGCTGATTCACAGTGTGGTGGACAGAGCAGCAGGTTCAGCTGGGGACACGTATAAGTATGAGAAAGCTTGCCATGCTTGGACTTTGTGGATTCACAGAAAACCTCAAGGCATCCATTGCCAGTGCCCCTTTTGATGGGTCCTCTCTCTTTGAACTTTAGGTGAAAGAAAAGTTGATCAAGAGAAAGCAAGAAGGGAAGATGCTTGTGGCTGTTGGGGACAAGTTAACAACTGCCAAGAGATCCTTTGCCAGGAATCAAAATTATTTAAAAACCTTATGGTTTAAGAAGTTCCGATGTACACCATTCTAGCAACATTCTGACAGAAACTCTTGGTCATGGTGGTTTCCCTAATGGACACTGCCTTACAGTTAGAGGTGGACCACAGAATCTGGGAGTCTGTAACCTCTCCCTTGGAGTCAGCCACAGTACTCCTGAAGGTTTCTTTTACTGTCCACCTATGTAGTCAATTGTGGCTTGAATATTCCTCTAGTCACTGTTTCTCTTACTGTCCACCTATGTAGTCAGTCGTGGGTTGAACATCTCTCTGCCCACCTATGTTGGCAGTTGGGGGTCGAAAATCCCTTAGTCTGTGTGGCTGGCTATCACATAAGGCATGTGGATCAAATAGATAATTTCCAGAGGCTATTCCTTTCCCTTCCCAGGGATCCTAATGACTGTGATCTTTTCTGCTTCCAGACATCCCATCCTATTGCAAGTGAGTGGCCTAATTAGATGTGTATAGCCTGCTGGAAAATAAAACTATCCAGGAAGTCCCACCAGATCAGATAAGATGCAGGGTTTACTTCAGCTTTCTCCTTGGGAATCTCAGTGAGCACTTCAGAGTCGCAGGTGGAGCCATCGTAAACAAACATTCTTAGGCAGTCTTTTCAATACCAGGTTAAGAATGGCCAATCTTTCTGCAGAAAGATCTCTCTCAAGCCTGTTCTGCAACATCCATCTCTAAAAGCATTTCTCATTTTAAGCATACTGGGACTCATGGAGGTAACAGTACACATGTTGATACCATTCGCCATATTTCATATGAGATTGTTACAGTGGATTCAATGGTTTCAGTGGTCTTAGCTGGAAGACACGTGGATCAACCCATCCAACTGTTCAAAGTGTTCTCCTTCCCTCAGCTGTAGTCATTATGAAGGCATCTTCCCATGGTTGAGGGGGCAGTTGTCTAGGACAAGCAAGTTCAAGGGACTTGAAGTCATTAAGAGGCTGCCTTTCACATCAGTGTCCTGGAGATGAGGGCAATCCTTCTAACACTGCAGGACCTTCAGGGCAACCATCTTCCATGGGATACAGTTGCAATACACTTAAACTGTATATCAGTAGTGTGGTGCAGCTACACATGATGGGAACCAGCTCTTACCCATTCTGTTGAGAAGCATTGAGGCTAGGGAATTGGCAGTCAACTTGCACTACTTTCTGACAGCAATGTTCATTCCTTGTCAAGACAACTTGCTAATGGTTAAGCTTAGCAGATATCTTCAAATTCCTCTAAATTGGTCCCTCAATCTGCTAATAAGAAAGATAATTTCCCATTACAGGGGTAAGCCTTGCTGCAACCTTTTTGCATTATTGGCCAGTGCTAAATGCAGAAACTTTTTTTTCACTTATCCCTGCAAAATATTAGGCACCCAGGGGTAGTCTAGTCCACCAGCAACCTCAGGGGCTCCTTTATACTTTTCCCTCATTTCCCCTCATAGTGAAATTTCTACAGAAAGCAAAGATGTGAAAAACTAGGGACATAGACTTCCCCTTCCTGTTACCTTATCACATAAGGAAATTTCTCCTCCTCAAGTCTCATCCAGGTCTCCTGCCTTACCCATCCGGCAGTTAACCTTATGGTTTCCCTAATTCCATGAATAGCCAGGGACTCATCTTACTTGTCTAGAGCAGTACAAATCCTAACAGCAGCTCAGAAGCCAAGAAATCTTCATCTGGGAATGTGTATAAGGAGAAGTGGGCAAAAGTTTTTCTGTGGACACAAATGTCGGAATAGACATAATTACAGCACCTGTCCCTTCAATTCTTCATTTCATAGTATAAGCATTTGGCAAAGATTCTAGTTTGTCCACACTTAGAACTCTCATAGCAACAATTTCAGACTTTTTAATACATCTTTGCAAAAATGTCTATTGTTCTCAACGCTTTTACGTAACTGATTAAGTGCATCGTAATTCTTTTTCTCCTGCTTTAAGCTACACCTGATTTGTGAGGGTCAAATTTGAACTGTGCATCTCATGGCTGCCTTTCTTGTCATTATTATTATGCAGTTTTTATTTCCTGCTTCATTCTTTATTAATTACATTTTATCTTATACACTTCTGTTTTTTCATTTAACGTCTTTAACTATATATTGTTTGTTAGCAACTTCACAGTCTCTTGCCTTGTTTAGATGAGTAATACAAGCATATGATCATCGACATCCATTGAGTAGCTCTTATTTTGTAAAGAGTAAATGATTAATAAAGTAAATGTAAAGCTTTTTTCCAAGTTCACAATAATTCCAAATCATTTCATTTTTGTCCCCCCTCCTTCATCCTCAGAGGTAAATGTATTAAATACCTTCAGGGATTCTTTCCCAAAATGTGTAGAAGAGTGGCACACTACACCTTTGCAGCCTCCTCAGCTTGCAGTGCAGAACAAACTGGATTTCTAGATCAAAGCTTCCAGTTTTCTACTAAATTACTTAGAGAATTGCTGGTGATTGCAGTTAACCATCTTTTTCTTTGAGAGAACAAAACACTCTAGGGCCTTCTCATCAGTTACTTGACTGGAGAACTTAATGTTGACTTACTTTTGGAAAAATGTATGTTTTTGAGCTAGAAATTATATTTCCATGCTACAGAATTAAATAACTTGAGAAATAATAAACTTGTTCACTTCTGATACAGTGTAGCATGTCTATCAGGTTGCTCATTGAAGACTCAGACAAGTTGGATGTGTGACCAGCCTCCATGAGGTCTTTACTTTGACTGCCTTCTAGAAAGAGGCACACATATGACTTATATTTCTTACCTACGTGCTCTGTTATATTTACAGGTATATATCCAAGAGTAATTAAATTGGGTAGAAGTACCTGGGTTGAAATATCACAAAGAAAAAAAAATGCTAAAACATTCTGATCACAAGAAAGCAGGTTAAGACACGAGTCCAAATATTCAGTCATCAGTCAAAAAACCTTTCACCTGAATTTACTCAGTGTATTCATGCCCTTTGACATTCTAAAGACATACAGTAAGTGGCTGGATAATCTAAACTGGTCTTAGGTGCGAGTACGCATATGTATATGTAGTCTGGGTGCAGGGCTAATAACCTTGCCCCATAAAAGACCAGAATTTGCTACTAAAACAGCAGCGAGGGTCATTGTCCTTGTTTTTGCCCCATGTGCTGGTCAGTGCATAACAACTGGAAGAAAGAGAGAAGAAGGTCATCACAGAAGAGGTAGTACAATCTGGGTGGAGTAGCCTTATGTCATGTAAATCAGTAAATGTTAGGACCATCGGGGGATTGTAATATGTCATGTAACTCAGGAGGATAGAATGGGCAAGGGTGGGGTATTGCTGCCCATGTAGATCAGGAAGGAGGGAGAAACCATCCCCATCCCCAGCTCTGTGCCACAGAAGGCTAAAGCCCTGTCTGTGATGCAGGCAACCAGAGGTCCAGATAATAGCCTGGAGGAGTGGGAGAGGTGGGACTTTCTGTTGTTGCTCCCAATGAAAGGAGTGGCATTTGATGTTGTAAGTCAGTGATTCTGTCCTGGGGTAGAAGCAAGTAGTCATTGCCTGAAGCAGGTCGCTGTTCAAGGAGGGACATTGGTGGCCACCCAAGTCAGTAATGGTAGCCCTTGCAAAATGCACATAGAAGAGCTTAACTCCCCTGTGGAGTGGCATAGGTGGTTCCCACGGTGATGGAGGTATTCACCTCTCCAACAGGGAGTGCAGATAGGAAAAAAAATAGAGCAACTCCTATCATAGCTGCTTGGGTAACAGCCACACTTTGTCTAGCTTTCATTTAATAGATGAATGAATCTGATCCAATGACTCTTGCCATGGTTGGGGATAAGTGGACATCAGTGTTTCCCATTAAATTACAAAATGAATGTGCAGCCAAGACAGCATGTCATTGGTTGGCAGGTATGGGGGTACTTCACATAACCAGCTCACATAGTGTCAACAGCCCCTAACAGGCTATCACTCTGTCTCCACTGAAAAAATAGGGTTAAAACCAATAGAGTAACTTAAATCACTTAGTACTTTGGTATAAAAATAAAAGAATAATACAAAGGTTAAGCACTTTTGTCTCTGTTCACATACAGTACTTCTTCAGAACTATATACTAAACATACAACACAGACAGTTTAAGTATCCCTGTCAGTTCCTCATGTGTAATCAGCCACAAATCAGCTTATTTCCTAGAACTACCTATTACTAATTGTAAATTAGATACGTTTAAATAACATAATAAAATAAACAAGTATCTCACAAAAACATTGTTTACATTAAAAATCATGTAGTTAAAAATATTCAATAAACAATTTAAAATACTTTAATGATAATTTATAATCACCCTATACTTTGTTAGACTTTAGTTTTAATACTGGGGAAATAGAAACTTGGTCATTAAGGCCACAGGCACAAGTTTTGCCAGGCTTTAATTGTCAAATCAGTTCTCTTTGTTCTAATTTTAATTCCCAAAAACCTCCCCTCAGATCAGTGTGGACTACTTCCAGCAGACCAAGCACAAATATGGCAAATTTACATTCCAAACTATGTTTAAAAAAAACAGTATTAAAATTGTTCCTTGAAATGGCATAGAAATGCTCATATATCCTTTTTCTAAATATTCTTTCAGTCTTTGCAACATAAAACTTGTAACAATCCTTTACAGATAGCTAGATAAACCACTCCTTTAGTCCCACAATTCCTGGAGGATAAATATATTCTATGAGGAAAATTATCAAAAAAGAGTATGTGTTGTTCCAAAATATAGGAGCATTGGATGTTCTTCGTGTTTCACTGTTGCAGTCATCACATTTGGGTTATCCTGCCAGGGGTAGCCCTCAGTCGGCCCGAATACCAGAGGCCTAGTATTTCTGCGTTGCTTGCTGTCACTCCAGGACTGACGTCAGGTCGTCAGTGGTATAAAATCAGGCAGCCGATGCCATTACATCAGTCTTTCTTGCCGAGGAGCCCAAAGCAGAAGCAGTTCGAACGAGTGCCGGTCGGCCGCTACCTGAGTTTTCATTTCCGAATTGAAGTTGAAGTCTTCTAAAGCTAAGTACCCCACTGGGGATCCTTTTTTCTTGCTCTAACTGATGTCAGAAAAAGTTAACAATTGTCTCGCCTGTGGAAAGCAAATACCACACCGAGACTTCCATTATTACTGCGTCACCTGTTTAGGCCCAGACCACGATGTCCCCCGCTGTTGCTTTTGTGCTTTGTTCATCGCCAGAACTATAAGTGATTGGGCCCTTATTGTAGCTAGATATCTTTGCTCTCAGTCCACGAATTCCGATATGACTTCGGTAAGCCATTCGACTACCGATCGTCTGAAAAAATGTAAGGATAAAGACAGAGACAGACCACACAGGTCCAAACCTACCGACGATGCTTCCGCTAAGCTAGTAATCAGTTCTCCGGTCCTCAGGTGCTTTCACAGCCCCTGATGCCCGCTTCTGTGGATTCGCAGGCTGCTAACTTTTTGGTATGCCGCGAGACTCTTCTTTGACTAAGGATCCTGCAGATGTCTCTACTTTGTATGGCTCCGGAGCTGCTGAGCAGGCATCAGCTTCTGAGGAAGTACTTCGCATTACCGATACTCAACACAGACCGACAACTACTTTCGCGTCTTCAGTTCTTTCTAAAACTACCGAGTTTCTAAGGCCCAGGGTACGAACCACACCCAAAACAACGATGACCCAAGGTCAGGCACCTGCTTCCTTGCCACAATCTCAAATGCTTAAAATGGTTCCTACTCTTGTGGAAGCAAAGGGGTGGTATACCTGGGTATTTGTACCACGTGTTCGAGTTTCTACGTGGGGAAGACTGAAAGAGAATTCAGGAGACGGATCTACGAACACTTATATGACATGGCTAAACAGAAAGAAACCAATGCTTTTTTTAAGCATTCCCTTCTTTGTCCGGGTAGTGTCATCAAATTCTTTGTTTTAGAACAAGTGGAACCGGATCTCAGGGGTGGTGATTGGGAATCCACCCTCGAGTACCGTGAGCTAGTATGGCAATTAAGGCTAGACGCAGGGAGACCACCTGGATTGAACGGGACTATTAGCATTAAACCCGTATTAAAGCTTAGAAGGGCACGATTATAGTTATTCCATCCTAACCAATTAGTTTTGTTGTCCCACGTTTACATACACTATGCCCTTCTTTTACTACCACTTGGCACTTGCGCATTTTATCAGAACACATGACTTAGGGACCCAAGATTCACTAGTTTCCTTTTCCTTAACTCCCACACTTTTTTTCTTTGGTTTGACAACCTGACACTTGGTCCTAGGGTGCCTTTTTTGATGTGAACTATGAAAAAGAACCAAGATTCCTATTACAAACCAACATTAAATAAAATGCTCCCTCACACTTCTAACAGAATTTTATCTCCCAGGTTCATCAAAACTTATGGATTTCCAACGTTTCCAACAGCAGTATTTTAAACTATTTTAATTTTGATTCTATTATATTTGAAACAGCGTTTTTAATGTTTTGTAATTTTATATGCATAATCCAGCTGTTAAATATATATATATTTTTTAACAATATAAGTTTTTATCTCATGTTTTAATTAATGCAAAGCCCCTTTAAGGAACCTAACAACTGACTGACAACACTTGTTTTCAATTAATGTGTTACCCATGGTTATATAAAAAGGCTTGGCTTCAGCAAATGCTTTTGTACTCACTTGAAAAAGCTCAGGATTACCCTGAGCGAAAGAGCTTGTGTTTATTTCTTCTTGGACCTACTTGAATAAAGGATTTTCACAT
Organism: Protopterus annectens; assembly: GCF_019279795.1. NCBI lineage: Eukaryota > Metazoa > Chordata > Ceratodontiformes > Protopteridae > Protopterus > Protopterus annectens. Next base: position 134,060,751 of record NC_056739.1, read on the forward strand.
TCTACATCAGCTTTTGTCTTTTTGTTCCTGGTGGCTGTGGAGTCATATTTACAGGTATATATCCCAGAGTAATTAAATTGGGTAGAAGTACCTGGGTTGAAATATCACAAAGTAAAAAAAAAATGCTAAAACATTCTGATCACAAGAAAGCAGGTTAAGACACGAGTCCAAATATTCAGTCATCAGTCGAAAAACCTTTCACCTGAATTTACTCAGTGTATTCATGCCCTTTGACATTCTAAAGACATACAGTAAGTGGCTGGATAATCTAAACCGGTCTTAGGTGTGAGTACGCATATGTATATGTAGTCTGGGTGCAGGGCTAATAACCTTGTCTCATAAAAGACCAGAATTTGCTACTAAAACAGCAACAAGGGTCATTGTCCTTGTTTTTGCCCCCATGTGCTGGTCAGTGGCATAACAACTGGAAGAAAGAGAGAAGAAGATCATCACAGAAGAGGTAGTACAATCTGGGTGGAGTAGCCTTATGTCATGTAAATCAGTAAATGTTAGGACCATCGGGGGATTGTAATATGTCATGTAACTCAGGAGGATAGAATGGGCAAGGGTGGGGTATTGCTGCCCATGTAGATCAGGAAGGAGGGAGAAACCATCCCCATCTCTGTGCCACAGAAGGCTAAAGCCCTGTCTGTGATGCAGGCAACCAGAGGTCCAGATAATAGCCTGGAGGAGTGGGAGAGGTGGGACTTTCTGTTGTTGCTCCCAATGAAAGGAGTGGCATTTGGTGTTGTAAGTCAGTGATTCTGTCCTGGAGTAGAAGCAAGTAGTCATTGCCTGAAGCAGGTCGCTGTTCAAGGAGGGACATTGGTGGCCACCCAAGTCAGTAATGGTAGCCCTTGCAAAATGCACATAGAAGAGCTTAACTCCCCTGTGGAGTGGCATAGGTGGTTCCCACGGTGATGGAGGTATTCACCTCTCCAACAGGGAGTGCAGATAGGAAAAAAAATAGAGCAACTCCTATCATAGCTGCTCGGGTAACAGCCACACTTTGTCTAGCTTTCATTTAATAGATGAATGAATCTGATCCAATGACTCTTGCCATGGTTGGGGATAAGTGGACATCAGTGTTTCCCATTACATTACAAAATGAATGTGCAGCCAAGACAGCATGTCATTGGTTGGCAGGTATGGGGGTACTTCACATAACCAGCTCACATAGTGTCAACAGCCCCTAACAGGCTATCACTCTGTCTCCACTGAAAAAATAGGGTTAAAACCAATAGAGTAACTTTAAACACTTAGTACTTTGGTATAAAAATAAAAGAATAATACAAAGGTTAAGCACTTTTGTCCCTGTTCACATACAGTACTTCTTCAGAACTATATACTAAACATACAACACAGACAGTTTAAGTATCCATGTCAGTTCCTCATGTGTAATCAGTCACAAATCAGCTTATTTCCTAGAACTAAGTCCAAAAAGTCAAAACTGTTGCACGGAGAAGCAGGACTCTTGAAAAGCAATGTCCATGTATACTCAAAAAGGCTGCCTGTAATGGCACACCATCAACTGTTCTTTAAATTCAAAAGTCATTTACAAAAAGTCAATACTTGCTATTCAGCACTGTCAGGAACTTCCAATTGCATCAGTTAACTTCACCGAACAATAACTTGTAGACATTCAAATGCACTAATCCAAGCATTCAGCGAAGTTTAAAGGAAAAGAAAAGTTTATTTAACATCCGGCTAGCACTTTCAACAAGGTCTTCTTCAGGCCGTTATACAATTTTTCAAAAACTTTCACATACATTTATAGAGGATGTGACATAAACAATCTGATGTCATATCCTGTGCAATTTAAAAACAGTTAAAAATGAAAACATTCACCTAACCATTTAAACACTGTGACATTTAAACACATAGCACTCTTGGTAGGAATAGCAAATATAGCTACTGTTTATAAAAGCATCAAAACTTTTTTGCATCCCTAAAACTATTACAAATAAAATATGTTAGAACTTTAAAATTATAAAACATTCTACTAACCATTTAAAGGCTATTGAGTTAAAATACCTGACTTTTAGTTAGGTATGACTTCTTACAAGCAACATTAGCACATGCGTTGACAAATGCCATAAACTACACTATTATTCACACGATCATCAACAATTACAGTTCTGTGACTGTTCACACTAAAATACCTTGAAAGACTGAATATTCTACTAAACATTCAGGCATCTTGAAGTAGTATACCTAACATTCCGTTAGGTGTAAAAAATTGTAATATTACCAAGCGCTAAATTCTTGTTACTTATAACACGTATAAGACCTACGTGTGTGTGTGTGTGTGGGGGGGTTGGGATGAAAAAGGGGGGGGAGGGGAATGTGATACTGATGATGGTGTATGAAACAACTGGTGAAAGGTCAGTCATGCCAGACAAGGGGGTCGATTAGAAAGGGTAAAGGGTGGGGAAAAAGGGGGTGATGGGAAGGGGCAGGAAAGCAAGGGATGGTAAATGATCCATACACAAATAGGATCAGAAACTAGAAGCGAGCACAGTGACAGAGTCATGCTAGAAAGTATTAAGCTAAGTGTTGGAATATGACTGGAAAACTAGATTCAATCAAGCCTATACTCAAAGGTAAACCTATTCGCTGAATCTAGTTTTCCAGTCATATTCCAACACTTAGCTTAATACTTTCTAGCATGACTCTGTCACTGTGCTCGCCTCTTTCCCTAGTGTCTGATCCTACTGTGTATGGATCATTTACCATCCCTTGCTTTCCTGCCCCTTCCCATCATCCCCCCCTTTCCCCCCCCACTCCCTTTACCCTTTCTATTCCACCCCCTTGTCTGGCATGACTGACCTTTCACCAGTTGTTTCATACACCATCATCAGTATCACAGTCCCCCCTCCCCCCCCCTTTTTCATCCCAAACCCACCCACACACACACACACACACACACACACACACACACACACGTAGGTCTTATATGTGTTATAAGTAACAAGAATTTAGCGCTTGGTAATATTACAATTTTTTACACCTAACGGAATGTTAGGTACACTACTTCAAGATGCCTGAATGTTTAGTAGAATATTCAGTCTTTCAAGGTATTTTAGTGTGAACAGTCACAGAACTGTAATTGTTGATGATCGTGCGAATAATAGTGTAGTTTATGGCATTTGTCAACGCATGTGCTAATGTTGCTTGTAAGAAGTCATACCTAACTAAAAGTCAGGTATTTTAACTCAATAGCCTTTAAATGGTTAGTAGAATGTTTTATAATTTTAAAGTTCTAACATATTTTATTTGTAATAGTTTTAGGATGCAAAAGTTTTGATGCTTTTATAAACAGTAGCTATATTTGCTATTCCTACCAAGAGTGCTATGTGTTTAAATGTCACAGTGTTTAAATGGTTAGGTGAATGTTTTCATTTTTAACTGTTTTAAATTGCACAGGATATGACATCAGATTGTTTATGTCACATCCTCTATAAATGTATGTGAAAGTTTTTGAAAATTGTATAACGGCCTGAAGAAGACCTTGTTGAAAGCGCTAGCGGATGTTAAATAAACTTTTCTTTTCCTTTAAACTTCGCTGAACGCTTGGATTAGTGCATTTGAATGTCTACAAGTTATTGTTCGGTGAAGTTAACTGATGCAATTGGAAGTTCCTGACAGTGCTGAATAGCAAGTTGTGACTTTTTGTAACTGACTTTTGAATTTAAAGAACAGTTGATGGTGTGCCATCACAGGCAGCCTTTTTGAGTATACATGGACATTGCTTTTCAAGAGTCCTGCTTCTCCGTGCAACAGTTTTGACTTTTTGGACTTGGTATTATTTATTTTCTTGTGTGCACGGAGCTTGTTGTGAGTGCTATCTTGTCTTTACATATTTCCTAGAACTACCTATTACTAATTGTAAATTAGATACGTTTAAATAACATAATAAAATAAACAAGTATCTCACAAAAACATTGTATACATTAAAAAATCATCTAGTTAAAAATATTCAATAAACAATTTAAAATACTTTAATAATAATTTATAATCACCCTATACTTTGTTAGACTTTAGTTTTAATACTGGGGAAATAGAAACTTGGTCATTAAGGCCACAGGCACAAGTTGTGCCAGGCTTTAATTGTCAAATCAGTTCTCTTTGTTCTAATTTTAATTCCCAAAAACCTCCCCTCAGATCAGTGTGGACTACTTCCAGCAGACCAAGCACAAATATGGCAAATTTACATTCCAAACTATGTTTAAAAAAAAACAGTATTAAAATTGTTCCTTGAAATGGCATAGAAATGCTCATATATCCTTTTTCTAAATATTCTTTCAGTCTTTGCAACATAAAACTTGTAACAATCCTTTACAGATAGCTAGATAAACCACTCCTTTAGTCCCACAATTCCTGGAGGATAAATATATTCTATGAGGAAAATTATCAAAAAAGAGTATGTGTTATTCCAAAATATAGGAGCATTGGATGTTCTTCGTGTTTCACTGTTGCAGTCATCAGATTTGGGTTATCCTGCCAGGGGTAGCCCTCAGTCGGCCCGAATACCAGAGGCCTAGTATTTCTGCGTTGCTTGCTGTCACTCCAGGACTGACGTCAGGTCGTCAGTGGTATAAAATCAGGCAGCTGATGCCATTACATCAGTCTTTCTTGCCGAGGAGCCCAAAGCAGAAGCAGTTCGAACGAGTGCCGGTCGGCCGCTACCTGAGTTTTCGTTTCCGAATTGAAGTTGAAGTCTTCTAAAGCTAAGTACCCCACTGGGGATCCTTTTTTCTCGCTCTAACTGATGTCAGAAAAAGTTAACAATTGTCTCGCCTGTGGAAAGCAAATACCACACCGAGACTTCCATTATTACTGCGTCACCTGTTTAGGCCCAGACCACGATGTCCCCCGCTGTTGCTTTTGTGCTTTGTTCATCGCCAGAACTATAAGTGATCGGGCCCTTATTGTGGCTAGATATCTTTGCTCTCAGTCCACGAATTCCGATATGACTTCGGTAAGCCATTCGACTACCGATCGTCTGAAAAAATGTAAGGATAAAGACAGAGACAGACCACACAGGTCCAAACCTGCCGACGATGCTTCCGCTAAGCTAGTGATCAGTTCTCCGGTCCTCAGGTGCTTTCACAGCCCCTGATGCCCGCTTCTGTGAATTCACAGGCTGCTAACATTTTGGTATGCCGCGAGACTCTTCTTTGACTAAGGATCCTGCAGATGTCTCTACTTTGTATGGCTCCGGAGCCGCTGAGCAGGCACCAGCTTCTGAGGAAGTACTTCGCACTACCGATATTCAACACAGACCAACAACTACTTTTGCGTCTTCAGTTCTTTCTAAAACTACCGAGTTTCTAAGGCCCAGGGTACGAACCACACCCAAAACAACGATGACCCAAGGTCAGGCACCTGCTTCCTTGCCACAATCTCAAATGCTTAAAATGGCAGAAGACCTTATTGTGCTTATTAGGGGAGGCCAGGCTACTCCTTCCAAAAGTAAAAGAGACTTGTCTCCAGTAGTTTTATCTGAACAGGAGTTCAATGACTCGGATGCATCTGAATATGAAGATATGCAACCCCTCTCTGCTTATGAGGATTCTGATGCAGAGGAATCCATTCCTTCTGCCTCTCCACCTGAGGATTTTTAATTTGGAGAAACCCTTCATACTTTAAGGGAGCATTTTCAATGGGAATGTCAAGACTATCCTCATCAGAAAAGATACTCGAGGAATTCTTAGATTTACCACAGCACAGACCTTTGGCCATTCCTCCTGTCCTGGATGTTGTGGATGATGTTTCTATGGAATCCAGTTTGACTCCTGACACCCTTCTCCTGCTCCCAGGAAACCTGACAGGTATTACAGAGTCCCTGACTCTCACAAATTTCTTTTCAAAAATCCTACTGCTGACCCAGAGGTCATCTCTCAAGGACCTAAAGGAATTAAAGCAACTTCAGCTAAGAATCCCACCCCATCAGATAGGGATTCCCGAGCTTTAGACAGATGAGGTAAAAAAGTATATGCCTCTGCTACTCTCTTGCTATTAGAGCATTAAATTGTCAGTTCCACATGCTGAAATATCAGCAGAATACCATGGAACTCCTCAAACAAAAAATATCTTCCTTTCCTGCTTGTGCAGAAAATAAAGAATTACAAGAGCTAATGCATTCTGCAAGTCAAGTAACTAAGCACACCTTGCAATGTGGCTTTGATGACCTAGAAGCATCTTGCAGGGCAGTAGTCACTGTTTCTGTCCTTAGAAGGCATGCTTGGCTTAAGGAACAGACCTTGCCAGACCATGTCAAATCCAAATTATTGGGAGACACCATTGAACAAAGACAACTTATTTGGCACCAAGGCAGAAGAGGTCTTAAAAAAGATGGAAGAAAAAGCTAAATCTATGCAGACAGTTAAAGACTTCTTACAGCTCCAGCCTCCGAGGTTCAGTAGGCATTGACCCTCCAAACACTGGTCCTTTCCTGCCCCCTCCAGGCCAGCTCAGCCCAGACCCAGAGGAAGCGCGTTTATATTACGCTGTCGAAAACTCAAACTGTCAACAGCTTAGTAATCGACACAAAATTGTCAAAACCCCCAAACATCGAACACACACACACAAAAAAACAAACAAAAAAAAAACACCCAAACACAACACAAATTGCTCTGTGCAGGCAGGCAAGCCCCCCTGCACCCCCCACACCCCCACTACTTAAATATACCAACTCCAAGATCACACTACATTGCAGTAAACGGAAATCTCCCCTTACGGAGAATTCAGTTTACACAGGCGATGACTATCACTTTCGATATTTTGGTGCCGCCAATATCAGCTTCGATATTGTCAGCCTTTGACAGGGTGAAGTAGACCCGGGGGAGCAGACCCCCCCCAGACAGCAGCCCCAGGGAATGCAAAGATCTAAGCAATGGAGTTCCTCCTCTTTAAAAACAGGGAGTGCAAAGCCACCCCCCTTATGGTAAGAACTCACAATGACTTTACACCTCCACTCCTTACCTCTGCCCACCTACTTGTGCCCCAGGATGAAAACTCTCCTTCCACCAAGCAACTGGGCCAATATTACCGACAAGCGATGGGTCCTCAACATAGTGTCCCAGGGATACAAATTTTATTTCCACACTCTGCCAACCCCAAAACCATTCCCAGATCTTCCTCCAAAGTAGTGGGCAGAGGCTAAGTCCTTTCCCTACTCTCCATAATGGCAATACAGCATGTTCCTGCAGAACAGATAGGCCAAGGTTTCTTCAGACTCTTCCTGTTACCCAGAAAAGAGGGCACATGATGCCCCATCCCCGATCTATCCATTATAAATACCTTTCTGGTGATACCAAAATTCAAAATGTTCACCCTCTAGCAACTTCTACCAATGCTTTCCAGGCATGCTTGGTTAGCCACCCTAGACCTAAAGGAGGCCTACCTACACATCCCAATCAGAGAATCATGCAGGAAATACCTTTGTTTCAGGGCAGGATCTATGCACTTTCAGTTCTCTGTGCTTTCCTTTGACTTATCCACTGCTCCCAGAGTTTTCACAAAATGCCTGGCTCCCGCCATTGCTTTTTGCAGACAAAGAAATATTTAAATTTACCCATAATAGACGATTGCCTGATTCAGGAAGGCAGTCAGGAAAAGCTGTTACAGCACCTGACTTTGTAAAGGACCTACTGACCTCCCTGGGGTATACTATCAACGAAAAGAAATCAAAACTAGTCCCCACACAAAAAATTGTATTCCTGAGTGCAAGCCTGGACACAGCATCCCAGATGGTATTTCTTACTCCAGAAAAATAAGCCTATCTGACAGGCTACTTCTCTCAACTAGCCACCAGAACCCAGTTATCCACAAGGAAAATCCTGCAAGCTCTAGGTCTCATGGCATCCTGCATTCTACTCATCCATATGCCAGACTGCATATGAGGAAGCTACAATGGTACCTGAAAAGCCTTTGGTGTCAACACTCTCAAGACCTGGAAACTCTCATACCAATGATACCTTGTCTAAGGAAAGATTTTCTTTGATGGGCAGCAGCTTGAAACCACAACAAGGGACTTCCCTTCTCACAACCCCACGCTGCCCAGACTCTCACCACAGACACATCAGACTAAGCCTGGGGTGCACACCTGGACTGCAGGTGCATTCAGAGCCATTGGAGCCTAAATTAAATACATCTGCACATCAACCAAAAAGAGATGTTAGTTGTTCAGCACGCCCTGACAGCTTCCAGAAGCGTATTCTCCCTGGGGCCTCTACTGATCAAAACAGACAACACCACAGTGATGTGGTATATCAACAAGCAGGGAGGGACTCACTGTTATCCTCTTTGCAGGCTTGCCATGACCCTTTGGCACACGGCTTCAGCCATGCAACTACACCTGTTAACACAATTCCTTCCAAGCTCTGTAAACTCTCTGGCAGACAACTTGAGCAGAAACCGTCTAGACACACATGAGTGGCAGCTAGACCACAGAACATTCACCCTTGTAACCCAGAAATGGGGCACCCCGAAGGTTGACCTCTTTGCCTCCCACTCCAATCATCAGTTCAGAAAATTCTGCACCAGGGAACCTCACAGCAAGGCCTGGAAAGTGGATGCTCTATCCCTCCGGTGGGTAAACCTCTCGGTCTGTGCATTTCCTCCTCTACCACTCATATCAAGGGTACTGCTTAAAATAAGGAAGGAAAAACCGAGGGCAGTCCTGATTGCCCCAGACTGGCCACGCCAACACTGGTACCCACTGCTGTGTGGCGTATCACCCCTGCCACCTACCACAGATCCCAACACTCCTGCCCCAAGGGAAAGGAGAATTCATGCATCCCCAATTGCAGACTCTCAACCTGGCAGCCTGGCTTATTCCCTGACTACCCCTCAAGCTGCCAGCCTAAGCAAACGAGTCCTAGATGTTATACATGAGGCCAGATGCCCCAGCACTAGGAAATCCTATGCTGACAAGTAGAAAAGGTTTTGCACCTGGATCCAGGCTAAGGGAGCCGGAATGGCACAACTCTCCCTACCTCTCATCCTGGATTAACTGGCAGACCTACTACACAGGAGTCTAACCTTCTCTTGTATTAAAATTCATGCCTCTGCCATCCCTGCTCATTACAGCACAGATCCTCCTCTCTTCTCACACCCTTTCATCAAACAGTTCCTAAGAGGGGCTAACAACTTAAGGCCACCTAGAAGAGCTCCTACCCCAGCTTGGGACCTTAACTTTGTGTTGGAAAAACTCACCCTACCCCCTTTGAACCTGCTGCTTCAGCAGAGTTAAAATTTATCTCTTGGAAGACTGCCTTGCTTCTGGCCATCACTTCAGCTAGAAGAGTATCAGAGCTACAAGCACTCATGGCTGTAGAGCCCTTCATCATTTTCCATGCTGACAGTCTCTCACTCAGGACTAACCAATCTTTCATGCCTAAAGTGGTTTCCAGTGTGGCTCTCAACCAATCCATAGATTTACACACCTTTTTCCCTAACCCACAAAACAAGGGGGAAAGGTTTCTGCACTCTCTAGATGTGCACAAACAGCTCAGATTCTATCTGGACAGGACTAAATCTTTCAGAAAAACTGATCAATTGCTAGTCAGCTTTGCAGCAGGAGCAGAGGGCAAGGCCATATCCAAACAAACAATCTCCAAATGGATAGCACACTGCATCCATTTCTGCTACAGACAGCATGGGAAACCACCCCCAAAGGGGGGTCAGGACACATTCCACCAGAGCAACCTCCACCTCTGCAGCCTTTCTCAGTGGGGTCCCCACCAGGGACATCCTGGAGGCTGCAACATGGACATCTGTTCATACCTTCACCAAGCATTACCACCTGCCTATCTTCTCCAAATCCAGGGCAGGCTTTGCCACCGCAGTCTTGCAGGGCATCCTAGCCAGCCCACAGTCTCCTTGACTGCCTCCTCCCTTTTTTCAGTTTTGGGAATCAACTCAAATGTAATGACTGCAACAGTGAAACACAAAGAGCATAGTACAGTTGTGTACACTTACCATAAATGTAGATGTTCAAGTGTATTCACTGTTGCAGTCCTGGTTTCCCTCCCTCCACCCCCCCCCCTTGTCTCTCTCTCCCTCTCTCTTCCTCTTTCCTTACAGGGATTTTTTGGTATTTACTTTCTAATGATGGTGTTCTTCCACCATAACCTAGCTCCCTATTTGTGGGGCTCCTGACAGTTAGGGCAAGAAAAGGTGATGTAATGGCGTTGGCTGCCTGATTTTATACCACTGATGACCTGACGTCAGTTCTGGAGTGACAGCAACCAATGCAGAAATACTAAGCCTCTGGTATTCGGGCCGACTGAGGGCTACCCCTGGCAGGATAACCCAAATGTGATGAGTGCCCACAGTCTCCTTGACTGTCAATAAGGAGAAATTAATCATAGACACTAAACAGCCTATAATTGCAAAGTACCTTGCAAAGGTAAGGGAAAACAGCTCTTAAACTTTACATAAAAGCACCTAAACAGGCATGTCCAGGGGTCAGCTTCCGGTGATTTCTCCTGTCCACCTGGTGAATCTGGGCATACTGGGGCAATGCGGCAACTGCCTCATGTACACAGACAATCCTCTCCTCCTACCACCCAACACTACAACCTGCGAGAGATGCACTTACATAGCCAAACTGGAAGCAAAGCTCTTTCAGGCCAAGATTGTGCTAGACAGTCAAGAGGAGAAGGTTAACACCTGCATCACACCTCAAGCAACTCATAGCCCTTCAAAACCCACACCGTCAACACCCACACATAGCAACACTAAACCCACATATGCTGAGGCCCTTAACATTAACCTGCCCAAGCAACAAGGACCTCCGTCAAACGCAAACAAACACCAGTCACAACCAAAGTGACACACAGCTCACAACACCAGTGTGCCACCCAACAACAGCCCCAAAGACAAGACAATGTACCCAACACTTTAGTCATAGGTGACTCTATAGTCAGGCACACTGATGTCCCACTCACCAGACTGAACAAGGAGAAAATTACAGTCAGCTGCCTGTCGGGTGCCAGGATCTGCCACATAACACATGCACTCAAGTCACTCCACAACAAGTACAAATACGACTCTGTCATTGTCCATGCTGGAGTGAATGACTTGAGATGTACCTCCCTGGACTACAGGAAAAGAGATATGGAAGAGCTCTTGGATCATGTGACCCAGGCAGGTATGACCCTAGCCCTGAGTAGCATCCTGCCTTCGCCCAGAATGATACCACAGTATAAGGACAAAATGATTGACTTCAACAATTGGCTAAGCTTCTGGTGTCATTCAAAGGGGATCCAGTATTTGTCTGCCTGGGAAGACATGATCGACAAACCACGATGCTTTGCCAGAGATGGTCTGCACCTGTCACCCCTGGGATTCAGGTTACTGGCTAAAGCCCTTGCCACCCCTGTAGTGCCTTTTTTAGGCAAGGTTCAAAGGATAAAACCACCACCGTAACAGATAGAAGCAGGCAAAATCTGAAGGTAATGCTACTCAATGCTAGAAGTCTAAACCTCAGAATGCACTCTCTCGAGGCACTCCTAAAAATGGAGAACATCAATATCTGTGCAGTAACTGAGACCTGGTGCAAGGCTCCAGAGAGCACCTCTGCAATACCAGGCTACACTTCTTACCACACTTTTCGGCCACAAAACCAGGACCGAAATACTAAAGGTGGAGGAGTGTCCATATTCACCAAGGATATTCACACCTCCAGGCTAGAGTTGCCCAACACAATTCATCTGAAATTCTCCAGGTGCAAGTAACACTAGGTAAGACTGCAATCTAAACTGTAGCTTGCTGCAGATCCCCAACCATGCCCCAAGATTCTCACTACACCTTTCTAAACATACTGGAAAATATTAAGATACAACCAAACACCCTAATACTTGGGTGATTTCAACTACCCTGCCATTAATTGGGAAAACTACTCAGGTACCAACTCCTTTTCCCAATGGTTCTTGGAATTCATAAATTCCAACGCCCTGGATCAACTAATCCATTGTCCCACCAGGGGCTCCAATATCCTAGACCTGGTCATTACCAACATGGGAGATAGATGCTCCACACCAGTGGTCACCCCCTCATTGGTCAGGTCTGAACATAAGCAAATCACCCTTGACATCCACATCCCACCCCCACCCCCAGTAAGGAAACCTCCTTAAAAAACTTCTCCAAAGCCAACTTCAAGCTACTGAAGTCAGAAGTGACAAACTTCACAACACCCACGCAGACAGGATCTGGAAGTTCGACTACAGAATCCTACACTAAGGTACTGTACGAGCACATCCACTCGTGGATGAATCGTGCCATCCCAAATAGAACCAAGATGCTCTTCTCCAAAAAAAGGAAGCCAATCTGGTGGTCCCCTGCTATAAACAAACTATACAACAGAAGGAAGAAACTGTTGCAAAAAAGAGGAAAATCCCAGGATGCAAAAAACTCCCTCACCAGCCTCAGTAAGAAGCTGAGATCCCTCATAAAATCCTCAAAAGCTAGTTACGAAAATAAAATTGCCAAAGATTCTAAAGACAGCCACAAGGCATTCTATAGTTATGTCAAGAATCTAAATGGCAATGCTCAGATCTGCTCTGAGTTGCAACAGAATGGCATTAAATATACTGATCCCAAGGATATTGCCAATATCCTGGCAGATCGATTTAGTGCCAACTTCACCCCACTCTCACCCCCTAAAGGGCCCATCTCAATACCAAAAGATTGCCAAATTCCGATAATCATGACCACACAGGTAGAAACTGCACTCTCCAAAGCTAAGAATACAGCATCCATGGGATCAGATGACATCCCAGGCTGTGTACTACATGAACTACAAAATGAACTGGAACCTCACCTAAGTGTCATGTTTAATCATAGCCACGCTTCAGGCTTCGTGCCCACTGCGTGGCGCACAGCTACAGTTATCCCCCTCCACAAGGGAGGATCCACCTTGGATCCCGGGAACTACCGTCCCATCAGTCTGACAAGCCTGATTTGCAAGGGCATGGAACACATTATCATGGAACTTATAAACAAAGACATTGGCAACCTTCAAACACTGGACCCCACCCAGTTTGGGTTTGTGAAGGGCCGATCTTGTCTCCTGAATCTGATTGACTTCTTCGAATCAGTCTCCAGAGCTGTGGACGAGGGTAAGGCAGTCCACACAGCCTAATCTGGACCTCGCCACGGCCTTTGACACCACCCCCCACTCTGGAATCATAGATAAACTTACTAAGCTGGGCATAAATCCCTACATCACTCGATGGGTTGCTAACTGGCTTACTGACAGAACCCAGACAGTAAAAGTAGCCGACTCCAAATCCAGCTCCAGACAAGTGACAAGTGGAATACCTCCGGGTTCAGTCCTGGGACCACTCTTGTTTGGCATCTACTTCTCTGAAGTACAGGCCAACACTAAGGGACTCTGGCTAACAAAGTTTGCAGATGACTGCAAACTGGGAGCCATTACTGAATCCCCAAATGATGTGGATATTCTACAAAAGGGCCTTACAGAAACAGATGCCTGGTGCCAGAGCCATGGGCTCAAGCTTAATGCCAAGAAACATATAGTTATCCCCTTTGTAAAAAATCATGTACCTATGAATTACCACATAGGTGGCAGGACACTAAACATCGAAAGTGTGATGAGAGACTTAGGGACACAGGTGGACAGTGGTCTCACTTTCGATAACCACATTGCCACAACAGTCAGGAAATCCCTCTATGTGGCACACCTCATCACTAAGGGCTTTTCATCCAGAAAAAAGGAGGTCATTGTCCCACTGTACTCATCCCTCATTAGACCCATTATAGAATACAACGCCCCGTTTGGTATGTACCTCACAAGACATCTGCAACAGCTGGAAAGGCCACAGAAATACCTCACTAAAAGAATCACAGGCCTAAAGCAGATGCCATATACTGACCGTCTAAAAAAAACTCCAGCTATACTCTGTAGCATATCGTCTACTCAGAGGCGATCTCTGCTTAACATACAAGGCCATGTCAAACCCTGAGCTGTTGGACATGCTCCACTTAAAGAAATCCCAATCCCTCAGAGTCACACGCTCCAGGAATCTAAACCTTGTCATCACAATGAACAAAACATGCTGGAGGGATAGGTTCCTGACCCAGAGACTCCCCATCCTCTGGAATAGACTGCCTATACATATAAAGCAGAGCGCCTCATTGGTCCTCTTCACAAGGAACCTTGATGATTGGATGGGAGATAGGAAATTCACCCCGGGGATCATGTCAGTCGCCCTGCTAGACAGGAGCCTGGAGAAGTAAATATTGTGGAAAGAAATACCCAGGGAATTGTTATGGCTAGGCTTGCATAGGCCCTAGGGCCGATAGCCTAGTACCAACCTATGAACCTATGTGCAACAGTGAATACACTCGAACGTCTACATTTATGGTAAGTGTACACAACTGTACTTTACATGCCCCACATTTTCTCATACCTGTAGAATTGTTAGTAGTAACATTTAAGGAGTGTGCAAAGAGGTATTTACAATTACTTGCGGTCTTAAAAACAAAGTTGGGTTCCTACCAAGCACAAATATAAAAGAAATGTTGGCACCATATCTCTCAAACTCTCATTGCAAGAGATCTGTTGTAAGCCAGAAATAATGGGGGGGGGGGGGGGCAAAGGCCCAAAAATAGGGACAGATTTTAAATATTGCTCCTGTAAACTTAGAAAGTTGCTAGAATGACAGATTTTGCATAGTTACATATTTTCTGAATGAGATGAAGTCTGAAACGTAAGTGTCTGTCATTATTTAGTATTGTTTAGTGACTTCAATCTTCAGGGCAGCCACGGTGGTGCAGTGGTTAGCATTGCCACCTCACAGCAAGAGGTTCTCTGGTTCGTTCCTCGACTGGGGTGCCTTCTGTGCGGAGTTTGCATGTCCTCCCTGTGGTCACGTGGGTTTCCTCCAGTTGCTCAGGTTTCCTCCCACATCCCAAAGACATGCTGTAGGTGGATTGGACACACTAAGTTGGCCCTAGGTGTGTGTGTGTGTGTGCCTTCTGTGGAAGGTTGGGTGCCGGGCTGGCAACTCGACACTGTAAAACTCCACTGCCAGTCATGAGCGGACAGGTGATCCGCTGTGGCGACCCCTAAACGGGAAAAAGCTGAAAGAAGAAGTGACTTTAATCTTCAAAGATTTGCCAGGAAAAATACACATTTTATGAGGATCAGACCAAAAATAAGAAGCAAAAATGTGGGCATTCTGCAAAAATCTGGACATTCTGTAAGAATCTGGACAGTTGAGAGCTATGGTTGGCACTTTTAAATGCTCTAAATCATCTATCTTTCGTAGGACCTATATAAGTGTTCACAGGCAACACCATGGTGATATGGTACATAAACTATTGGGGGAACCAGATCCTGCCCTCAGTGTAGACTATCCATAGTAGCCTAAGATATAGCTATTCAGCACCATCTCACTCAACAGGCATCTTACATACCTGAACAGGATAGGACAGACCCTCATGAATGGAAACAGAATCAGAGGGTTTTCCAGAAATTGATCCAAGTGTGGGGAACACCTCAAATAAATCTTTTCCTCCTGTCACATTAATCAGCTGACAAATTTCTGCTCCAAGACTTAATGTAAGAAGGCCTGGAAGGCAGATGCTTTTTCTTTTTCATGTATAGGAATGTTCCTGCATGCTTTTCCACCCTTTTATCTAATATCCAGGGTAATAGTGAAAATTTAGAAGGCATCCCAAAGATCATTGTGGTGACTGTCTCCCTTCTTTTGGAAATGGCCAGGGGCAATTATCACAAGCTTCCTCACACAGAAGATCAAGAGTGTTTAATGCATCTTGACCCCAAACAGCTGTGACCGTCTGCCTGGATGACAGGAGTCTTAATACATAATAGGCACCTTTTTGTATGTGCAGCAGGTATTAATGAAGCAAGAAAACCTGCTACCAGAGAATTATGTATTATTAAATGGAAAACATTTTGTAGTTGATGCCAAGGAAAGAACCAACACCCATTCAGGGCTAGTGTTTCACTGGTTCTACATTATTTGTGTTAGTTATTGTCCTCTGGCCTGTTTTACTCCTCAGGTACTGATCATTTGACAACCATTTCAGCATATCTGCCCATGGTTCCCCCTCTTTCAGTGCAGTCTCTTGTAAAAATGTTTTTGAAAGGGAAGTTGCATTCCAAGTCTCCTAGAGAACAGGTGACACCACGTTGGGATCTTAATTCTGTATTGTTAAGCCTGTTGAAAGATTCATTATTGCTAACACTATAGGGTAATCTGTAAGAAGACATTATTTTCTGAAAAATTACAACATGCTCATCTCTCTCTAATGATTTTTAAAGAACAATGCAGTGAGTATTAATTGTTAATGGTTGAGATTCATACACCTTGCTTGTAGGAGAAATCCATGCTTTATGACATCAAATTAGCAGTTGTGGAGGAGAGATTGTGTCATGAGGCCTTCTTTTAACTATGCTGATGCAATCATGTGAAGTGACAGTGGGACCATGTGAGGATGGCGCACCAGCACCCTGACACCATCGGTGCTGTTACTGTCCTGATACGAGGGAGTTAGAAAGTTAAACTGCAAAGAGCATGGACTCTAATAATCTCACTAGGAGTGTAATACAAAAGTGCTGTAAGGCTGGGAGTTATTAGAACAGTTCTCCACATGGTCAGTTTGAGAAGGGGAAAGCTGTAGCTAAAAATCCCTAGAGGACAGACTCACACGAGTTACTTTCTGACAGAATTTTTATTTCTACTGTGCAAAGCAAAAACATAACATGTTGGATAGTGCCCATGACATTTATGTGGGAAATGGAATGTCAGTTATGCTTATATTTCATTCCTGCATTTGCATCTACATTCAGTTAGGTATGTTGATATCAAGTTTCTGGCAGTCAGCTTATAGTTAAGGAGCGCATTATACAAGTACTTTGCATATCATATGTAACCATAAACAAAAAAATAAGTCTTTTGTTGTGAGGGTTTTTATTCATCATGTGGATTTTATTGCCATGACACAGCACACAAAAGCTTTTTCCTTGTACTCTGGGAGGTTACCAGCAAGAGGATTACATATTTTTTATAGCATGGCTAAACTTTTTGTGTATTTTCTTTTTTGTTCTCAAGATTTGGACATCAGTCTGTCATGATGATTTTGAAACTTATACATAACAACCTGCAAGACTATTTTTGTATGTTTTCTGTAAATAGCCAATATTTCAGCTTAAATTTACAGCAGGTATTCTTGGATACTATTTAAAGCCATCCCCATATTCAATTGCCAACACCTACCCTGTGCCTTAAATGCTTTTCTTTCCACATTCCTCATGTAGAGGACTTGATTCTTTTTGTGCGTGCCTAAAATAACCCTTCTAATTTTGAATACAGTCTGAAGACCTGCTGCTTTGTGACTGTTGCACTTCTGGCTCTGTTTGCTACCTCTCTGCTTAGGTCTTACTTGCTCATCTTTGTTCTTACTCTTGCATAATTTGATGCATCTATCAGTGTGTGTGTGTGTGTGTGTGTGTGTGTGTGTGTGTGTGTGTGTACTGATGTGAAGCTGCTTTACTACAACATGCTATTTACAAAAACACTTGCGTATTCCACTGATGTGAGACAGGTCTGCATTATTCATGATGTTCGATGACAGGTTGTCCCAGATGGCTATTGACTCATCAGAAGTTGAAAACATTTTCAGCAGGTGTAGGAGTTTTAGATCATTTCAGCGTGCTCAGTGATAACATTATATGTGTAAGAATGGCACCTTATCGAAGATCGTTTTTACTTTGTGCATCATATACACCATTTAGGTGCTGCACGGGGCCTTTTGTTCACTGGTTTGACAGAAGTAAATCTCTAACTAGTGAATATGCCATAAACCATGACATAATGGTGCTCCATCTGTATTCATGTTAACCACTGTTTTACTCAGTGTGCATTTTTAATGATTTATTTTCAGTTGAATGCCAAAGTAATGGTGACTGTGCATACTCATCTCATGGCTTACTCATAATTTCCTCAACTGATAATTTATTTCCTAAGTGAAGGTGTTTTGAGAAGTGCCAGAACATTCCAATTGCCCTTAGCAGAAGTGACCATTTTCTTTCATAGTCTAAAATTGTATTGTCTTGTCATTTGTCCTGCATCGTACTGGGCTGTCACGGCTGGATGTGATGTTAATAGAAGCAGTTCGCTTCTGTGGATGGTCAGACTGAAGGGCAAATGCACAGTGTTACACATCCTCATCATAGGTCTGCTGCCTGCTCCATCCCCCATATCATTCCCTTCTGTTATGGATTCCCCAGATAAAAGTAACACAACCTGCATGCTTCATGTTCTTAGCTAATCAAAGGCATGAGCTCAGTACCTGATTGTCTTTCATATGTACCCCAAAGGAAGAATAGCGTTTTATGATATTTTTGTTGTAATGTAGTACCACATCCATTAGTGGTCACAGCACTTAGAAGAGCTGTGTGAAAAGTACATTTCTGAATAGCTGTAAAATCTGAATTATACAATTAATATTAGAGAATGTGAAAGATGATCGCATGTACCAGTCGCCCGTGATAAATCAGCTATTTCCACCAACAGCGAGTTTAGTTGCTACACTTGAAACAAAAATGTAACTGTGGAACAACATAAATTAGTACTGCCGTGTTTTCTTCCACTTGTTAAAAAAGCAAAGGCATTCACCCATTAATTGCAAAGTACAGGTACCCCAAAGTAAAAACCTAGTAGCCTTTAAAAATCACCTTTAAAAATGCAGATAAGAACAACTTTATTCATAAAGAAATGTAAGATTCAGTATGTAAACTACAATTGAAACACAATGCGTCACATCCTTAACTAAAGCAGTGTTCTGTTTAAGTGGCATCATGTATACAGGCGTATGCATGCACAGTATAGGAGTGAGAAGAGATAGAAGAGAAATAACATTTTACCACACAATGGCATTACTTTGAAAAGCTTAGATATTTCTTTCTTTAATATCATTGTGTGACCTTTGTGCTTAAGTATTACAAACTTGTGTGGCTGGCTTTGGTCATTTGGACTTCATCCTGCTGACCAAGCAATACTGTCCACTGATAAAACCTGCATTACCCACACACAGTTGTGAAATATTGTTATTGTCTTGCCCTACAGTATTGTTGTGTATGTTGAAAAAATACCATGCTATGCAGTTTGGGAGAACTGTATGATTGTCAAAAATCTGATTCATTGGACATAGTCTACCCTAAACAGTGACTATAGGATTTTCATAACTTCAGCCCCTAAACAGTGACTATAGGATTTTCATAACTTCAGCTACACTCATCAACTCTGAAAAAGAATGTCTCTGAAGTCCCTAATGTTTAGAACTCCATTCTCTGTGTAAAGACCAGTCCATTAAGGAGGTGATGCACTCAGTAATAGTCAAAAAGCCAATACTTGTGAAGAGGACATGGCTGTTTGGGAGGTATGTACTGTAGGGTAAACAGAGAGGAAATCATTACATTTGTTCAAGTAGTTCCTCCATAGAACACCAGCAGCCTATTTATTCTTACTTCTGTAACTTTTGTTTGAATTTTTGCTTGTGTCGTTTAGTGTCCAAATATTGGGAGTGGGAATTAATACTGTATCCTTGAATACTAGAGTGGATCTTTAAAGTGAAGAATAACTACTTTTATGAGAAACTTCATACTAGAAGGACGTTTATTAATGTGAAGACTTTTTGGCTCATGCTATGCATTTTGCTGCTATCAGCCATGTTCCCAGGGGACGAAAGCCCCTTTTTATTCACCCGTTTAAGGTGACATGGGTAATCCATACCTCTCTGAAATGTTTTGAGAATGGAAGGATTTATTTTATTACTAAAAATGATACAACTTGAAAAACAAAATGTCTGTTTACAATACTATAAAATGAACTGACATTTTCTGTAGTCTGCTTAGCGAAACTTTTGTCATATGTTTTCCTCCTCCTAACCAAGTTAGCCCATTTTTACATAAACATAGTAATATGTGCCAGGTTGTGGTTTTACTTTATATAACCAGCTTTCCATCACTCAGCAGACAGTTTTTAATCTGTAAGTGGAGTGACTGAGTCAGCAAAGTAAGTCAGTGAATGGAGTAAGTGAATCAACAGAATAAGTTGTTTTTTATATCACTAATGTCCTATGCACCTCAACACTGTTATGGGTTTTGCACCCCTCTTTACCTGCGGACATTTTAATTGTTCAGCTTGGAATCTCCCTCTTTTCCAAGTGCATGTCACTAACCTGAAGATTAACAGCAGGGCCTTGTCCTTCTTTTTTATGTTGCAGAGACATGTGCAGTGAACAATGGTGGATGTGACAGCACATGCCATGATGCCATAACTGGAGTACGATGTAGCTGTCCTGTAGGATTTGCCTTGCAGCCTGACCGGAAGACATGCAAAGGTAAGCTATCTGTTTATAGATACTTTGCTGGCAAGCTCACTATTGTGCCTCCTGGGTTAATTAAACCTTGGAGGACTGTAGAGACAGATTATCTCATTAATTGTAAAGGTACAAGCTGCAGTGTGTTCACAGGAAGGTAATTATTTCCTGCTATGGGTGGGTAGAAGAAGTATTTCATAACACTTGTCATCTAGTGGAAGTCAGGATGATATTAGATCCCACAGGATGTGTACAGTGTTACAGCATGGTGAACATTCCATTAATAAGTTGCCATAAATTCTCCTAAACATTGCCAGTGTCAGTTTCTTGCCTCTGCTTCCAGCAAACAGTCCCAGGTAAGTGGAAGCCAGCAAAATGTGAAAGGTGTATTGTTTAACATAAATAATTCATTAGGTCTGAAATCAGCTGAGATAGATTGCAGTGGACTTAGTGGAAGAGGATATCCCTTTAGAGCCAATTAACAAGAGATAATAAATGATGATCATCATTTAATCACTGCTGTAGTAGCCGTAGCTATTTGGGTTATATCCTTCCAAGGATATAACAGCTGGCCAGCTTCCAAAGCTTAAAGGCACCTTTCATGTGCACAGACATTTCTCAACTAAAGCAGATGTAGCAAAAATCAGCAGTAGTCCTGGTGCCCAACCCCTTCAGAGCTTTCCTGCAGCTGCTCTCCTCTTGCAGACTTTTTAGCATTGATGGTTGACCAACATTTTTCCTTTGATGGACATATAAGTTCCATTTGAGGATAAAATATGACTGAAGCAGGATGTTTTGACTAGCAATGTTCTTTTTATGTTAGAAATGCTTTGAACTGTCATGTGATCTTTCTGTCAGTTTAAAAACTGTGGTTCTGTTATTACTTTTAGTGTAAACTTTTTTTTTTCTGAAGTTTATTCAAGTTTTTATTGATAAAGGTTTTATACATTTTTTAGGGGCTGGGGCAAATGTATTTTAATAGTTACCATTTACCAACTGTTGCTGTCATTTTACCCAGGTTTCAGGCTTCCTTCTCTGCTTTACCATGAAACAGTTTGCCTGTTCCTCAGTTTTTCCTTTGTCTGAAAAGAAAAAGAAGAAAATTTCCAAACAGCTTTTTGTCTCATCAGTAGGCTACTAGTTTGCTTCAGCTGCAGATGAGTAACTCTGCAGTGGCCAGTTCTGGCTCCTCAGACCACTCATCTGCTTCCTTGGTTCCCTCCGGTTTAGTCCCTTCAGTCACCATGGGCCAGAGGTTAGACATATTCTTTGCAGCTGTTGGGAGTGTCTTTGGTAGGCATAGGAGAGATGATCTTGATGGTCTTGGAGGAGGGAGCAGGAAATGATTTTCTACCTAACCGGACAGGGATGTCTGTCCCCCAAGGTGATGATCTTGACAGGAGTTGTCTTCTTCTATGGAAATTCTCAGATGTGACCCTACAGTGATCTGCTTGGCAAGTTCTTCTGTATATAAACATTAAGTAAGTGCTAATCTGTCCCCTTCTGGCATGGATGGGAAAGCTTTTGATAGATTTGTAAATGAGGATATTCCTCTGCCACTCTTATTTTTAGGATTCTTAATTGTCAAGCTCACATGTTAAATGGTGTCTTTGCTTGTTTTGGGAATATGAGGAACATATAGCCACTTTTCCTACTTCTGAGAGCAAATCTTCTGTGAACCCTCGTATTGCTTCTGTTTATCAAGTACCCAAACATTTCTTGAAGTGTGCTTTTGACTTGGCTGGTGCCTCTCCCGGAGCAGCTGAAACTGGGTCTGTTATTAGAAGGTTTGCATTGCTTCAATCTCAGAATTTACTTGAGGATGTTAAAGATGAGATTTTGATTTCTCCCATTGATAGGGAAGTTCTTTTTGGACCATCTGCTACTGATGTCCTGAAGAAGTGTGATTAGAGAGAGAAACTGTTCACCACGTTTAAGGGTTTCATCCCTAAATCAGGCTCCTTTTGTAAAATGCAAGTTAAGAAGCAACCTGTTGGCAAGCAGATTTTCAAAAGACAATGGCAAAAAGGCTCCAAGAAAGTGTGTGGTTAGTGGGGGGAGCTTATTAGAAACCAGGATAGTCTGCCAAGTACGAATGACCTATAAACTGTAACCCTGCTTCCCACCCCAGCAACCCGTTAAGTCTTCCCAAAATCTGTCTCTCCATTTCTTGTTTCAGACAAATGGCTTCTGAGAGTGATCCAAAACAGGGTACAGATAGCAGTGGGAGAGTCCTCTTCCTTTTCAGGAGATTCCTCCTTATCCACTAGATGAGACTTCTTTTTTCCTACCTGTCATTCAACATCTGCTGACTTGGGGAGGAGGGTGGTAGAACCTAAGCCTCTCTCTTTGACTAGGAAAGGTTTTTATTCAGAAATGTCTTCGGCACTAAAAATGCCACATAGAGAGCAGTCATTGATGTTTCATTTCTCAGTTAGTTTGGAAAGTACCAAGGTTCAAGTTCAAGTCTGTTACCTCTTATTCCCCCTTTTAGTTTTAGTAACTTTAGATGTAAAGGATAATGATAAGAGCAGTCATTGATGTTTCATTTCTCAGTTAGTTTGGAAAGTACCAAGGTTCAAGTCCAAGTCTGTTACCTCTTATTCCCCTTTTAGTTTTAGTAACTTTAGATGTAAAGGATAATGATAAGAGCAGTCATTGATCTTTCATTTCTCAGTTAGTTTGGAAAGTACCAAGGTTCAAGTTCAAGTCTGTTACCTCTTATTCCCCTTTAGTTTTAGTAACTTTAGATCTAAAGGATAATGATAAGAGCAGTCATTGATGTTTCATTTCTCAGTTAGTTTGGAAAGTACCAAGGTTCAAGTTCAAGCCTGTTACCTCTTATTCCCCTTTTAGTTTTAGTAACTTTAGATGTAAAGGATAATGATAAGAGCAGTCATTGATGTTTCATTTCTCAGTTAGTTTGGAAAGTACCAAGGTTCAAGTTCAAGTCTGTTACCTCTTATTCCCTTTTAGTTTTAGTAACTTTAGATGTAAAGGATAATGATAAGAGCAGTCATTGATCTTTCATTTCTCAGTTAGTTTGGAAAGTACCAAGGATCAAGTTCAAGTCTGTTACCTCTTATTCCCTTTTAGTTTTAGTAACTTTAGATGTAAAGGATAATGATAAGAGCAGTCATTGATCTTTCATTTCTCAGTTAGTTTGGAAAGTACCAAGGTTCAAGTTCAAGTCTGTTACCTCTTATTCCCCTTTTAGTTTTAGTAACTTTAGATGTAAAGGATGATAAGAGCAGTCATTGATCTTTCATTTCTCAGTTAGTTTGGAAAGTACCAAGGTTCAAGTTCAAGTCTGTTACCTCTTATTTCCCTTTAGTTTTAGTAACTTTAGATGTGAAGGATAATGATAATATTCCTATAGCCTCAGATTTCAAATATTTTAAAGGTTTTGTCTTTGGATTCCACTTTCAGTTCTCTACATTACCCTTTGGGGTTATCCTCTTCACCAAGGGAGTTCACAAAATACCTAACACCGGTGACAGCCTGTTGCAGACTGCAAGGTATACACATTTTTCTTTATTTAGATGACTTGCGTAATTTTGCAAAAACTTTTTCAAAGCTTCATGAACCTCTCACTTGGGTAAGAGATCTCCTTAATAGACTGGGTTTCCAGAAGAACAGTCTAAAGTCCCATTTCACTCATTCCCTCAGGATTGCATTCCTGGGGTGTTCCGTAGATGCTTCAGTTCAAAGAGCTTTTCTTCCATAGGAAAAAGAAGATCTCTATCTCAATCCGTTTCTGATTTTTTCTACTCAGTCCAGGACTTCAGCATGGGAATATCTCAAGGTGCTAGGATTCATGACATCCAGGATTAGGGTTGCCACCTCTTGCGATGCTTAAAACCAGACCAAAGCCACACCCCTGCTCTGCCTATGACTCTGTCCAGGCACACGCCATCTCCACACACAACCACACCCATTTTATGATTCACAACGCATATGTCATTAGGGTGTCCCTTATAGTCTATTATCATGTGCCTAATCTACGTTGTGTTACTCTTTTTCTCTTTGTTGTGAAGTATCTTCAGCTCCACTGCATCGCTTTAGTGACATTTTTTGTGGAAAAAAGACTAAGGCTGCTTTTTAACAAACTCCTATATTCTGTCCACACTCTACACAGAATATCAGAGTTTGTACTTTGATTTCCAGATAGTCTGAAATAATACTGGATAGGTGGCAAGCCTTTTCAGGATTCTTATGATGCCTGTAGCCAGACTCCAATGAGAAAGATTAAATGGTATCTACAATTTGTTTGATCCCAACATCAGCATAGGTTCACAGGTTCATAGGTAAGTACTAGGCTATCTGCCTGAGGGCATTTATAAGCCTAGCCAGAGTGTGTTGGCTTTCGCCGCCCCATTGATTAATTAACTGAGCCTCTGTCAAGCAGGGCCAATGAAGTGATCCCAGGGCTGCACTTTCGGTTACCCATCCACTCGTCAAGGCTTCTCTTGAAGAGTGTTAGTGAGAGGCTATGCCTAATGTAGTTAGGAATTTTGTTCCAAAGCATGGGGAGTCTCTGTGACAGGAATCTATCCCTCCAGCATGTTCTATTTATTGTTGTGGTGAGGTTTAGCTCACTAGAGCGCGTGGCTCACAATAACATGGATTTCTTTAGGTGGAGCATGTCCATCAGTTCTGAGTTGGACATGGCTTTGTAAGTCAGGCAGAGATCACCTCTGAGTAAGCGATATGCTGCTGAGTACAGCCAGAGTTTTTTCAGTCGGACTGCATAGGACATATGTTTGAGGCCAGTAATCCTCTTGGTGAGGTGCTTTTGTGGTCTTTCAAGCTGTTGGAAGTGTCTTGTGAGGTACATCCCAAATGGGGCATTGTACTCTATGATGGGTCTGATGATTGACGAGTAGAGGGGCACTATAACCTCTATTTCTAGATGTGAACCCCTTAGTAATTAGATGGGCCACATAGAAGAATTTCCTAACTACTTTGGCAATATGATTGTCAAAGGAGAGATTACTATCTACCTGGGTCCCCAGATCTCTTATTACCTCTTCTGTATTAAGGGGGCTGCCGAATATGTGGTAATTCGTGGGTGTTTTGTTTTTCCCAAATGGGATGACTATGCATTTTTTGGCATTTAGCTTGAGGCCATGACTTTGCCACCAAGTGTCCGTCTCAGTAAGGCCTTTTTGGAGGATGTCTGTGTCAGCTGGAGAGTCAATTATGGCTCCCAGTTTGAAGTCATCTGCGAACTTGGTTAGCCATAGTCCTCCTGTGTTTGCCTGTATTTATGAGAAATATATGCCGAACAGTAGGGGTCCCTGAACTGAGCCTTGTGGGACACCACTTGTGACTGGTTTAGAGTCAGACATGGAGCCCGCTGTTCTTACCGTGCGAGTTCTGTCTGTAAGCCAGTTGGCAACCCATCTTGTGACGTAGGGGTTTATGTTCAGGCTGGTGAGTTTTTCTATAATACCCGAGTGAGGAATGGTGTCAAACGCCTTGGCGAGATCAAAGTAGGCTGTGTGAACCACCTTTCCCTCGTTTATGGCCTTGGTAACTGTCTCAAAGAAGTCAGCTGGGTTTAGTAGGCATGATCTGCCCTTAACAAAGCCGAACTAGGTCGGGTCAAGTGTTTGGAGGTTCCCAGTGTCTTTGTTAATGAGTTCCATGATGATGCGCTTCATAGCCTTGTAGACCAGGCTAGTCCGGCTTATGGGGCGATAGTTACCAGAGTCAGTTGTGGCCCCTCCTTTGTGGAGCGGAATAACCATTGCTGTGCACCATTCTATGGGCACGTAACCTGTGGAGAGGCTGAGGTTGAACAGCGTGTTTAGGTGGGGGGGTTAGTTCGTTCTGTAGTTCGTGCAAGATGCAGCCTGGGACACCATCTGGCCCCATTGATGCTGTATTTTTTGGCTTTTGAAAGGGCTGTTTTCACCTGTGCTTCTGTGATTTCTGGGACACTACACTTTTCCGGTATTGTTGTGGGCCCATTTGAAGGTGAGAGGGAGGTGAAGTTTGCACTGAATCTATCTGCCAGTATGTTTGCAATATCAGTAGGTTCAGTATATTTTGTGCTATGTTGTACTATCTCAGAGCATATCTGCGAGTTGCCACTTAGATTCTTGACATAGCTAAAGAAGGCTTTGGGGTTATCTTTCGAATCCTTGGCTATTTTTCTTTTGAAGTTAGCCTTGGATGATTTTATGAGGGACCTTAGTTTCTTACTAATACTGATCAGGGATGTCTTTCCTTCTTGGGATTTGCTTTTTTTTTTAATTAGTTTCCTCCTTTTGTTGTATAACCTGTTTATGGCAGGGGTCCACCAGACTGGTTTCCTTCTCTTAGGGGAGTGAGTCTTGGTTTTGCTAGGGATGGCATGATCCATGCATCCTTGTATGTGCTCATAGAGTGCAATTGTAAAGGATTCTGCATCTTGGGAAGCGTTATCCTTTAGCGTGGGGGCTGTGAAACTTAGCACCTCTGCCTTAAGTAAGGGGAAGTTTGCTTTAGAAAAGTTTTTCACTGTGGTTTCCTTGGTTGGGGGTGGTGGTGGGGTGTGGACATCCAGGGTGATTAGTTTATGGTCTGATCTAACCAGCATCCCCTGAATTTTCAAATTCCAGTTTTGGAATTTGTAAAAAAAAAAAAAAAAAGGGAACTGCTGTGATGGAGACACTAGTTTTATCTGAATCCAGGTCTCCCATATTTTCTTCTAGCTCCAGTACAGTCTGTAACAACAAATGCTTCAGACTTTGCTGGGAGAGCTGTGTCTTTGCAGTAAACGTACAGGGTGTTTGGAAGAAAAATGACAGACCAAAACATACAAACATTGGAGGTATTGGCAGTTGCACTCAGCTAGATCATTTATATGTCGCCCTCAGGGACCTCTACAAGTGATTCCAGAGAACATGACCAGGATGTGATACGGACTGGAAGGTTCTAGATTTTAGCTTCTGTGCAGATTAGCCATGGTAGCCTGAGATGTAGCAATTCAGCACAGTCTTACTCTACAGGCATCTTACATTCTATCAGAGCAAAACATTGTGGCAGACAAGATCAGCAGGACCATGACAGACCTCACCAGTGGAAATTGAATCAGGGTTTTTTGCAGAATCTGATTCAGCTGTGGGGAATACCTCAGGTAGATCTGTTCTCATCCATTTAGAACAAACTGACAAAATTCCTCTGTAGGACTCCTTGCAAGCAGGCCTGGAAAACAGATGCATTCCCATTTCCTGGGATGGGAATGTCCTTTATGCCTTTCCACCCTTTCTAATAGGTTCATAGAAGATTACTAGGCTAACAGCCCAAGAGCCCTTACAAGCCTAGCCGTATTTAAACCAAGTTTTCCAGTTTTTAATACCTAGGTGAACGAAGTTCACAGAGCCTATGCTATGGTATTTAATACCAACTGACTCTGTCCTTGAAGTAGTAAATTTACAATTACTCATCCATTGGTCTAGGTTGCGCTTGAAAAAGGTCCAGGGAAGGGCTTTGCTCAACAGGAATGGAAAGCTTGTTCCAGAGAAAGGGTAGTCTCTGAGAGACATAATTATCTCCCAACAGTATTTATTTATGTCAGAAGCTATGTTTGATTTACAAATGTTTAACATTTCCATCAGGGCTGGATTGGAGACTGCCATGTAGGCCAGACACAGATTACCCCTTAGTAGTCTATAGAGGACAGAAATACGATAGGGCTTTCAATCTTTCTGTGCAGGGCTTATCTTTTTATACCCAGATCACTTACTACTGGATCTATGCTTGTGTGTGTGTGTGTATGTGGGGGGGGGGGTGCTGTCTATTGTAACTAGCTGGGATATCTGCTTTCCCAAATGGAATAATTATGCATTTGTTTGCATTTTGTTTCAATCCATAACTCTGGCACCAATCATTTGTCTGCGTTAATCCTTTCTGCAGTGTGTCAGTATCATTCGGGGATTCATTGATTGCCCACAATTTGCAGTCATCTGCAGACTTGGTCAGCCAAAGGCCATCTGCGTTTGCCCTGACTTCTGAGAAATAAGTACCGAACAGGAGAGGGCCTAATACAGAATCCTGTGTTATGCCACAGGTGACTGGTCTCTTTCCAGAGGTGAATTCAAACACTTTGACAGTATGTGTCCTGTCAGTGAGCCATTTCACTACCCACCTGGTGATTTAGGGGTTTAAGCCCAGTTGAGAGAGTTTCTGTATAATACCCAAGTAAGAAATTGTGTCAAATACCTTAGCCAGGTCAGGGTAGGTTGTATGCACAGTCTTTCCTTCATTCATGGCCTTGGTGGCCTTATCAAAGAAGTCAACCAGATTTAATAGACATGATCTGGCCTTAACAGTTCCAAACTGGGTTGAGTCCAGTGTCTGGAGATTACTATGTCCTTGTTGATAAGCTCCATGATAATTCTTCCCATGGCCTTGTAGGTGAGGATAGGCAGGCTTATCTGTCTGTAATTCCTTGGGTCGGTTGATGGTCCCCCTCCTGTGCAGAGGGGGATGACTGTTGCTGCCCTTCATTCTACCAGAAAATAGCCGGTCTGGCAGCTGTGGTTAAATAGGGATACAAGTGGGTTTGTTAGGGCTTGTTTTAAGTTATTTAAAAGGTGATCTGGGTTGTTGTCCGGGCCAACTGATGCTGTGTTTTTAGCCTTAGAGAGCACAGAGATGATCTGCTCTCTTGAGATAATAGGCTGAGGAATGGTGATAGGTTTACTTTGGGGATGACCATTGGGGATAGGGGGTGAAGTGTAATCCAAGTCTGTCAGCTAGCAGGTTGGTTATTTCCTCTGGCTGATTATGGATGGTGCCATCCACACCCAGCAGTGCGCATAGCTGGGTATTCCTGTTAAAATGTCGGATGTAGTTAAAAATGCTTTGTAATTTTCTTTGGCTAGGGTGGCTATTTTTTGCTTTTGAGGACCTGACCAGATCTCTGATTTGTTTGTTGAGACTAGTGATAAGATTTCTTCTTCTGCTGAGTTTGTTCCTGCTTATTTTTGGACATTAGTTTGCTTCTTTTGTTATCCATCAGGGTGGCTTGTTGCTTTAATCCAGTCCCGTACTGCTGATTCTATACAACTGCTTAAGTGGCTGTACGGGGTATTGGTGTACACCTCTGCACAATATTCTGTTTTTTTCTGTGTTTGGAGGAGCTTTGAAATTTCTTATGCCAGCGCATAGTAGGAGAGAATTTGTCTTGGAGAAATTCTTTAGCGTTTTTGAACTTGATTGGGTATCTTGCCTTATATTTAATTCAAAGGAGATCATTTTGTGGTTCAATCTTACCAAAGAGGAGATTACATTGTGTGTGTGTGTGTGTGGGGGGGGGGGGGGTGCAGCACTCTCCCATGTTCTGGAGTACCACACCATGTTCAGGATATTTAAAACTCCTAGTGGTTATGCTGACCAGCTGTTGCAGGGCATTTGCATTGACAAAGTCCAAGAACCTCTGAGCCTGCATGTTAGTGGTCATGTACATTATCCAGTTAATGGTAGTATAGTTAAAATCCTCCATGCATAAGGTATTGGACTGCATGGTGAGTGACTCCATTAAGGCCGGGTACTCTATATTTTTCCTGGTTCATGTTGGAGGACCTATAGCTAGTAATGATGTGGTAGGGAATTTTGCCGATGGTTAGTTAGACATGGAGTAGGTGTAGAGAATTATACTTTTGACCAGTCTTGAGCTGTACTTATCCGTGACGAAGATGGATACACCTCCTGCTTTTGCCCTTTCTTGCTCGTTTAGTGGCCTGAATGTGTGGAAGGCATTGCAGCCTTACATAGCTGGGTGCTTTCTGCAGCTCTGAACCATGTCTTCATTACTGCACAGATGTCTGCATTTTCCAGGCTGAAGAGTGCTTCTAGGAAGTGCAGTTTCTTGTTTAGACTCCTAGCACTGAGCAGTAATACCTTGAGCTTATCTAGAGAAGATTTTGTTATGTTGGGAGGTTAATTATTTTGACACTGCTTAAAAAAGTCACTACAGACATGGCCGCACCCTTTTCCAGTATCTGAAAGCCTAGAGGAGACAAAGCCATAAATAAAAAGGGAACAAAGGCCCAAAAAAACAGGGTCAATTTTTAAATATTCCTCTTATAAACTTAGAAAGTTGCTAGAATAACAGGTTTTGCATTGGTATGGATTTTCTGAAGGGTATGAAGTCTGAAACTCCAATGTCTGTCATTATTTTCAGACCAAACATATGAGGCAAACATCTGAATATTCTGCAAAAATTTGTACATGTGAGTGGTATGTTTGGGATCTTAATTTTGTTCTGGAAAAATAACTCATGCTACATTTGAACCAGCACATCAGACTGATCTGAGGTTCGTAACATGGAAAACAGTGTTACTGATTGCTCTGACTTCTGCATAAAGAGTGTTTGACTTGCATGCTCTTATAAGGGGTCAGCTTTATCTCATTTTCAACAAAGAGGATTTCTTTGAGAACTGACTCTTCATTTATGTTTGAGTGTTATCAGAGTTTACTTCAAGCAAAGTTATCCATCACTCTGTCTTCTTTTTTGACAGTGGTACAGAGATAAAACAGACAAAGGGAAAGTTTTTATTGACTTGATGAATAATAGTTTTTATAAATGAGTTATTAAAGTTATGTACATGTAAAAGGGACTGTATTTTAAGGAAATTTGTTAGCAAGTACTTTTTAATAAGTGATGAGGATTTTAATTTATTGCTACGATACTATAAGGTTTTGCTTAAAGTATTAGCTGCTGACTGAATCATGTGACTGTTTTTGTACTATTTATATTGGTTTTGCAGAACTTAATTTTTATCTGATGAAGTTTTACGAAGTGTAAGATAAAAGTGCTCATTTATTTGTTTTATTAAAGTTATATGGTATGTCTATTCCTGTGTTGGCATTCTTTTTTATAATTCAGTTTTAGGTACAGAGAAGGGACATTCCAGTTGGACCTTGGCTTCTTCAGTGGCTTTTCAGAAACTTATAGAAGCTAGAATTATTCCAGGAGCAGTAATTCACTCTTTGTGCAAACATTGTCTTAGGAGTTATATATCATTTTCAGTCATTGTTAACTCCATGTAGTTCATTTCTAGCCACTCTGAGTTTGAATATGAACACTTAGTGCCTAAAAGTGTCCTAAAGGTGCAATGGTGGAGTTCTGGTAGTACTGCATTTTAGACCAAAAAATGTCCTAAAGTTGCCATGGTGGAGAATGCCATGTGGGGATTCTGGTAGTACTGCATTTTAGAACATTTCATGTCCAACACTGCTTTTAGCAACGTCTTCGGTTTCCTTGTCAGTGCCAGGCCACCATTCACAACTCTAGACAAAGAGCTTCATTTGTCCTGCTGCCTGCTTTGTATAGTATTGAGTATTTTGTTTTGAGTTTGGCAGGGATTACGTCTGTGGAGTTGCACAGTAAGATTCTCTGACATATAAAAAGATGCATCTCATTAAAACCAAGGTGCAAGAAGTCATTACCATTTGGTCTTTGTTTTAGAATTAAGTTGGGTATCATTTTATTTATACTTTGATGACAGGGTTACCCTCACTTGGCCAGTAGCCTGTTTTCAGAGGAGACCCAAGGTGGTATTCTTACTTAACCAAACGAAATTTGGCCAGGGCAAAGGGAAAATTCCCCCTTCACTTTTCAGTAAGTGTTGTGGAATATTTTATTTCCATCTACTCTGCCACCAAACCAGGAAGCTGGGACCTCAGTTTAACATCTCATCTGAAGGTTGTCCCCATTATGCTGCACTGCAATGTCAGTATTTGGAAATTAATACAAAAACTTGGTGTGGCAATTGAGAATCCATGATCTTCTGATCTTCCAGGCAAGTGTGTTTACCTTTGGAGCCAGTGACATTAACATATAGTAGTAGTGGTTAATTTCTGCTTTCTCTTTCGTGGCAGTTTTTGTTATGGGCAAATGATTTGCAATAAACATAGGTTCATAGGTAGGTACTAGGCTATCGGTCCAAGGGCCTACGTAAATCTAGCCAACAAGGTTCCCTGGCTTATGCCACCCAAGAAAGTTATTTTCCTGTGCCACTGTCAAGAACATTCAGCGCATCTACATATATTGCCTTCTCAGGTTTTTTTTATGGTAGCCATAGTAGTCCATCAACATTATGTTGCCTTACTTTCTTATATGCAATACTATGTAGTGTCCCACTAGAAGTAGGGGTCACCATTGTAACTGGTTTATAATATTATGAATATGTGCTTCTTGTGGGCTGGATTCAAGCAATACTGTCTAGGAGTCCATAACTGGCATGAACTTTCATCTTTTATAGATGCCTGTTGAATTTCATTATGCTCCAGTATTATAGTAAAGGCTTTTCTTTCAGTATGGGCATTGTCATATTCAGCTTTAGACAGTAATCAAATGCTGTGTGCACTCTTTTGCCACCCTGGAGTTCAAGTGATAGAACAAGACCAGTTCCTTAAAATAAAGTGTCGCACTCCAGTTTAACATCACCCTCATCAAGCCCCTATAACACATTTTCTCCCTAGTGTTCAGGGTATTGTGTCAGTTGTCACCATTTCTCTAGATTCAGTGCTACTGTTCTACCTTTTTTTTGACAGTCATGCTTGATTGTCACAGTTATTCTCCCATTCAGTCCTTCCTTCTCTTTTTCTTGGATGCTATTGATGTTCTTCATGTTTCACTGTTGTAGTCATCACACTTGAGCTATCTGCCTGCAGGTAGCCTTCAGTCGGCCCGAATACCAGAGACTTAATATTTCTGTGTCGGTTGCTGTTGCTTCAGGACTGACGTCAGGTCATTAGGGGTATAAAAACAGGCAGCTGACGCCATTACACCAGTCTTTCTTGCCGAGGAGCCTGAAGCAGAAGCAGTGCGCACAAGTGCCGGTCGTCCGCTGCCCTGAGTTTTCGTTTCCGAATTGAATCATCCTGAAGTCTTCTAAAGCTAAGTACCCCGTTGGGGATCCTTTTTTCTTGCTCTAACCGATGTCAGAAAAAGTTAACAATTGTCTCGCCTGTGGAAAGCAAATACCACATCGAGATTTCCATTCTTACTGCGTCACCTGTTTAGGCCCAGACCACGACGTACCACGCTGTCGGTTTTGTGTCTTGTTCAACACCTGAACTATTCATCGTGCCCTTATTGTCACTAAATACTTTCGTTCTCGATCTCTGTATTCCGAAATGGCATCGGTAAGCCATCCGACTACCGATCTTCTGAAAAAACGTAAGGATAAAGACAGAGACAGACCGCACAGGTCCAAAACTACCGACGATGCTTCCGTTAAGCTAGTTGCCAGTTCGCCAGTACTCAGTGAGGTGCTTTCGCAACCCCTGATGCCCTCTTTAATGGATTCGTAGGCCTCTACCGAGATCTGTTTGGAGTCCGGTATGCAGCGAGACTCTTCTTCGACTACAGAACCTGCAGATGTCTCTACCTTGGATGGGTCCGGAGCTGCTGAGCAGGCACCAGCTTCTGAGGAAGTTCTTCGGTCTACCTATATTCAACACAAACTGACAACTTCTTTCACGTCTTCAGTTCTGTCTAAAACTACCGAGTTTCTAAGGCCAAGAGTATGAGCTATGCCTAAAAAAACAACAACCCAAACTCATGCACCTGCTTCCTTGCCACAACATCAAATGCTTAAAATGGCAGAAGACCTTATAATGCTGATTAGGGGAAGCCAGCCTTCCCCTGCTAAGAGAAAAAGA
Source organism: Protopterus annectens (assembly GCF_019279795.1). Taxonomy (NCBI): domain Eukaryota; kingdom Metazoa; phylum Chordata; order Ceratodontiformes; family Protopteridae; genus Protopterus; species Protopterus annectens. The sequence continues at coordinate 134,094,801 of NC_056739.1, forward strand.
GACCTGTCCCCAGCAGCTTTAACAGACCAAGAGTCTGATGACTCTGAGGTATCTGATTATGAAGACATGCCTTTATCTGCTTATGAGGATTCAGATGCAGAGGAATCCATTCCCTCTGCTTCTCTTCCAGAGGATTTTTCTTTTGGTGAAACATTACATACTTTAAGAGAACATTTCTACTGGGCATGCAAAGACTATCCTCAGACCAAAAAGAGACTTTCTAGATTTGCCACAACATAGGTCTTTAGCAATACCCCCAGCCCTGGATGTTGTGGATGATGTCATTATGGAATCTAGCCTTAACTCCTGATACTTTACCCCCTGCTCCTAGGAAACCAGACAGGTACTACAAAGTTCCTGACTCTCTCAAATTCCTTTTCCAAAATCCTACTGCTGACCTAGAGGTCATCTCCTAGGGACCTAAATGTATCAAAGCAACTACAGCTAAGAATCCCACCCCTTCGGACACAGATTCTAGAGCTTTAGACACACTGGGTAAGAAAGTATACACCTCTGCAACTCTCACCATTAGGGCTTTGAATTGCCAGTTTCACATGCTGAAGTACCAACAACATATTATGGAACTTGTTAAGCAAAAATTAGCTACCTTTACAGACTGTCCAGGAAATAAAGACTTACAAGAGCTTATGCATTCTGCAAGCCATGTCAGCAAGCATACTTTGCAATGTGGCTTTGATGCCCTAGAAGCTTCTTGCAGGGCAGCAGTCACTGGTTCTGTACTGAGAAGGCATGCTTGGCTTAAGGAGCAGACCTTGCCAGACCACGTCAAATCAAAATTGCTAGACGCTCCTTTGAACAAGGACAATCTGTTTGGCACCAAAGCAGAAGAGGTTCTTAAAAAGATGGAAGAAAAAGCTAAATCTATGCAGACAGTCAAAGATTTCTTGCAAGTACAGCCTCCTAGATTCAGTAGGCATTGCCCCTCAAAGCATTGGTCCTTTCCAGCCCCTTCAAGGCCATCTCAAACGAGACCCAGGGGAAACAGACCCCCCCCCCAGACTACAGTCTCAGGGTATGCAGAGATCTAAGCAATAGAGTGCCTCCACTTCAAAACCAGGGAGTGCTAAGCCACCCCCTTACGGAAAGAATTTACAATAACTTCTCAACTCCACTCCCCACCTCTGCTCAACTGCTCATGCCCCTAGGAGGAAAACTTGCCCATCATGCAAAAAACTGGACTTCCATCACCAAAGACCGATGGGTCCTCAACATTGTATCTCAGAGGTACATATTGTACTTCCACTCACTGCCAACCCCAAAAGGGTTCCCAGACCTTCCTCCAAACCAGTGGGCAGAGGCACAAAACCAAGTTCACTCCCTGCTCTCCATAAGGGCAATTCAGCCTGTTCCTGCGGAACAGATAGGTCAAGGGTTCTATTCCAGACTTTTCCTGGTACCCAGAAAAGAGGGCACTTGGTGCCCAATCCTAGATCTTTCCATTCTAAACACCTTCCTGGTGGTACCAAAATTCAAAATGCTCACCCTTCAGCAGCTTCATCCTATGCTGGCAAAAGATGCCTGGTTAGCCACCCTAGACCTAAAAGAAGCCTATGTGCACATCCCGATCAGGGACTCATGCAGGAAATACCCACACTTCAGGGCAGGATCTATGCATTATCAGTTCTCTGCATTTCCCTTTGGCTTATCCATTGCTCCCAGAGTATTCACAAAATGCCTGGCTCCAACTGTTGCCTACTGTAGACAGAGAAAAATTCAAATTTACCCGTACTTGGACGACTGCCTGATTCAGGCAGACAGTCAGGAAATGCTGTTGCAGCACCTGACATTTGTAAAAACAAAAAAACTTCTAACCTCCCTGGGGTACAATATCAACGAAAATAAATCAAAACTAGTCCCCAGTCAAAAGATTATATTCCTGGGAGCAAGCTTGGACACAGCATCCCAGATGGCATTCCTTATTCCAGAAAAACAAGCCTATCTGACAGTCCACTTCACTCAAATGGCCACCAGAACCTAGTCATCCCCAAGGAAAATCCTGCAGGCCCTAGGGTTCATGGCCTCTTGCATCCTACTAATTCCGTATGCCAGACTGCATATGAGGAAACTTTAATGGTACTTAAAAAGTCTTTGGTGCCAACATTCTCAGGACCTGGAAACTGCCATTCCTATCATACCTTGTCTAAGGACAGAGTTTCTTTGGTGGGCAGCAGCATGCAACCACAACAAAGGACTCCCCTTTACTCAACCCCACACCACCCAGACCCTAACCATAGACGCATCAGACTATGCCTGGGGGGCACACCTGGGCGACAAGTGCATTCAGGGCCACTGGAGCCCAAGTCAAATTCATCTGCACATCAACCAAAAAGAGATGCTAGCTGTAAATCATGTTCTAACAGCTTTCAGATCCCTGCTAATAAAAACAGACAACATCATAGTTATGTGATACATCAACAAGAAGAGGGGAAACCCACTCTTACCCACTCTGCAGGCTAGCCATGGCCCTGTGGAACACAGCCTTGGACATGCAGGTCCATCTGCAAGCTCAATTCCTGCCAGGCAAACAAAACTCACTGGCAGATGACTTAAGCAGAAATATCCTAGACCCACACGAGTGGCAGTTGGAGCCCAGCACCTTCAGCCTTCTCATTCAGAAATTGGGGACCCCAGAGGTGGATCTCTTTGCCTTCCCCTGTAATCACCAGCTCAGCAAATGCTGCACCGGGACACCTCACAGCAGGGCCTGGAAAGTGGATGCCTTATCCTTCCAGTGGGTAAGCCTCTCAATCTATGCATTTCTCCCTCTGCCCCTTCTCTCAAGCATATTGCTCAAGATAAGACAGGACAGACCAAGGGCAATCCTGATTGCCCCAGTCTGGCCACACCAGCACTGGTACCCACTACTGCACAGCCTGTCACCAGTGCCACTTTGGCACCTACCCCAGAGCCCGACCCTTCTCACTCAGCAGGGAGGACAGATCTTGCTTCCGCAACTGCAAACCCTGAATCTTGCAGCCTGGCTTATTCATTGAATTCTCCCCTAGTAACCAGCCTAAGCAAGCAGGTGCTGGACATCATTCTTGAAGCCAGAAGACCCAGTACAAGGAAATCCTATGCTGATACGTGGGAAAGGTATTGCTCATGGATTCAATCTAAAGGAGAGGACACAACTCTGTGCTCTCTACCTCTAATCCTGGACTACTTAGCAGATCTACTCCACAGAGGCCTATCCTTCTCCTCCATTAAGATCCATGCCTCTGCCATCTCGGCTCAGTACAAAACTGAGCCACCCCTCTTCTCTCACCCTCTCATCAAACAGTTCCTGAGAGGGGCAAACAACTTAAGGCCACCCAGGAGAGCACCCACCCCTGCTTGGGACCTTAACTTTGTACTGGAAAAGCTCACGCTACCCCCTTTTGAGCCTGCAGCATCAGTAGAGTTAAAATTCCGCTCTTGGAAAACAGCATTGTTTTTGGCCATCACTTCAGCTAGAAGAGTGTTTGAGCTACAAGCACTTATGGCCGTGATACCCTTCATTATTTTTCATGCTGACATGGTCTCCCTCAGGACTAATCCTTCCTTTATGCCTAAAGTGGTGTCCAGTGTGGCTCTCAACCAATCTATCCATTTGCCAATCTTCTTCACTAATCCTCAAAATAAAGGGGAAAGGATCCTGCACTCCTTGGACGTGCACAGACAGCTCAGCTTCTACCTGGATAGGACTAGGCCCTTCAGGAAATCTGACCAGTTATTACTCAGTTTTGCACCAGGGGCAGAGGGCAAGTCCATTTCAAAACAGACAATTTCCAAATGGATAGCACACTGTATCCATTTCTGCTATAAACACCATGGGAAACCAACCCCTCAGGGTCAGAACACATTCCACTGGAGCAACTTCTCCCTCTACAATATTCCTCAGGAAAGTCCCTGCCAGGGACATTCTGGAGGCTGCTACATGGAGTTCTGTGCACACATTCACCAAGCCTTACCACCTGCCTATATTTTCCAAATCCAGGGTGGGTTTTGCAACTGCAGTCCTGCAAGGCATACTAGTCAGCCCAAACTCTTCTTGAATGCCTCCACCCTTTCTTCAGCATTCGGAATCAACCCAAGTGTGATGACTGCAACAGTGAAAAATGAAGAACATAGTACAGTTGTGTACACTTACCATAAATGTAGATGTTCAAGTGTATTCACTGTTGCAGTCCTGGTTTCCCTCCCTCCAGCCCCCTTCTCTCTCTCTCCTCTCTCTGTATATTACCCCTTGCAGGGGTACTGGTATTGGTATTTACTTTTTACTGGTGGTGATTTTCCCACCACAGCTTAGCTGCCTATTGGCGGGCTCCTGACATTTGGGGCAAGAAAAATGATGTAATGGTGTCAGCTGCCTGTTTTTATACCCCTGACAATCTGACGTCAGTCCTGGAGCAACAGCAACCAACGCAGAAATGCTAAGTCTCTGGTATTCGGGCCGACTGAGGGCTACCTACAGGCAGATAACCCAAGTGTGATGACTGCCACAGTGAATACACTCAAACATCTACATTTATGGTAAGTGCACACAACTGTACTTTTCCTGTTGCCTTCTTCTGTCTCTCCCAGATCATCATCATCAGATTATCTTTTGTTTTCATGCACATGTGCATGAACTACTGTAATCTGTTCTCTTTATCTTCTCTGTAATTGCAGCTACTTGGATTTCTGCTCTGATGTCCTCATTTCTTCATTCCCCCACAGTGTCCATTATATGACCCCATCTCAAGCACTTAATCTCCATAATCTCTAGCTTTCTCAACTGCTTTGCCATCACTGCCCAGATTTCTGTACCATGCAGAAGAACTGGTTATACCACTATTTTGTGCACTTTACATTTCAGCTTCTTTGGCATTCTCCTGTCACACATTGCCCAAACAGCCTGTCCAATTGGCTGCAGCCACTCTGATTCTAGCTATGACCTCTTAATTCAGATTTCCCTTCTCCCCTTTCCAGAGTCTTGAATCTATGAACCTGTTCCACTATTTAAATTTTTATCATCTTCTGATTTTCCTTATTTGCTGCCATGACAACTGTTTAGTCTGTACTCAGTTTTATCTCATGTCCATTCAGTTTTGCATTCCATTCCTCTGTCATTTGTGCTGAAGTTATTGTTCAGAGTCTGCCTGTAATGTCACATAATCTGCATACAACAGCTTTGTTGTTCTGTTCCCTCCAACCTGTTTATTAATGTAGTCTGTCATCATTGTGAGAAGTGGTGGTCTCGGAGCTGAATCCAGATGTACACCTACTCTCACTAGGAAAACCTCTGTGAATCTGGTCTTTGTTCGTACATATCATTGTACATAGCTGCCCTAATCATGGCAGGGTTGCCCATTTCAGCAAGTCTAAGAATGCCTGTTTGGACTCTTTCCTCATCTCTAGCTTCTTTGCTACTGTCTGTCTCACCTTATTGTTGTGCTGCACCCTGAACTCCTAATTTAGGATCGCACTTTCTTCTACTCTTTGTATTTGTTAATCACCCTCTCAAGAACTTTCATGTGATGTGACAGAAGTTTGATGCCTCTGTACTGCTCACAGTTGTGAATGCCTCCTTTGTTTTTGTTCACTGGTAGTAGAATACTTATTCACCAGTCAACTGAGATACATCTGTGTCCTTCTGTTCATATGCTGCTGTATCCATAACATCAGGGAGTTTGACTCTGGTGAACTCTTGTACATCCGGCCATTATACAAAAGTTAAATGCTACAGCTAGGGCACGTGTGATGTCCCACGTCTCTCCTCGAGGATGTTGGTCATAAACAGATGTTGGGTATAAAGTGTATGTCAGCACGCAACCACTTCAAAACTTTTCTGCCGCCTATGTGACTGCCAGCTCCAGTCGTAGCTCTTTCAGAAAAAGTGACTTTGCACCATCCGACTTCAGATAAGTACCCCATAGAGGCTTTTTATATTTTGCTTGCTACTGCTTTGGGTTCATGTCAGGTAGGAAAGGCAAGTGTAGGTGTGGAAGGCAAATGCTACATAAAGATTTGCATGGGCTCTGCTTGTTTTGCCTAGGCCAAGAACGTGACCATACCTCTTGTAGTATTTGTCAGACCTTCATCCCTAAAACCCTTAAAATCTGCTTAGCAGCATTGAAACTTTACTTAGAAAATCAGAGACTTGAACTTTTAACCTCTAGTATGGAACCAATGTCGGGTCCCTTGGATGAGCCTCCAATCAAGAAGATGAGAATGTCTAGGCTACTCCCTCCACTCCAGCCGTAGCTCTTAAGGCCAGTGAAGGTCCGGAGTCTGAGCCAGAGTCCTCGGATCTTCCTTTGGCACATAGCCAGGAAGACGTCTGCACTACATCAGACGCCACATCCTAGAGGGATTTGCAGGCATCCGATTCGGTTGCTGAGGGGGAACCAAGGCTAATAATGGCTGGCATCTGGCCCTCCTACCCTTCATTGTATCTCCGATTCTTCGACCTCAGAGTCACATAAAAAGCGAAAACAAAAGACTAAGCATATCTCTCATCCTCTGTCTACTCCTCCCGTCAGACAGCCTGTGTACTGGCAGGCCTTCTAAACACCTTTCTGGCCTTACGTCCAGCCCTGAATCCAATCCAGGCCGTGTTGGCCTATACTCTTAAGGCACCTGCCCCCGACGTCTACTCTGGAGAAGAGGATTCTTCAGATGAGGAATCCCTCACTTATTCTTCTCATATTGCTTCTCTTCTGGGATATGCTTCCCCAGAGGAGGAGTCCAATGGCACAGACTCCCCAGGAGAGGACTTCACCTTTGGTGAGACTATTACACAAGTACAACAATTCTTCAAGTGGGACAGCAGCCAAGTTACCGAGACCCAAAAGAGATATTATGAGTTAGCCCCTCTGCTGTACCCCCATACACCCTGTGTTCCTGGATACCTTTCTGGCTGCTTCAAAAAGTGCTGATTTGCAGCCCCCTGCACCCAAATGCCCAGATAGATTCTATAAGGTCCCTGATGAAGCTAAATTTCTGTACAAAACCCCATCTGCAGACCCTTAAGTTATTACTGTGGCTGCTGACAAAACTTCTGAATTACTTCTGTCCAGCTTTCTACTACCCTCAGATAAAGAGAGCAGACTCATGGAGCGTCCGGGGGGAAAAGTATACACCTCTGCCACCTTAGCAGTAAGAGCCATCAACTACCACACACACACGGCTAAATACTCTTTGGCTCTGATGGCAAATGTGGTCAAATGGGTCTATATTATATCATCAAATGCTTAAAAAAGCAAACGATGAATAATTGTCCCCATGCAAGCGAAAGCTTACAATCTTGAAAGCTCACAACAGCAATTTTTTTTTTCCAAGGGAAAAAGTAATCACTGTTCCAAAAAAAAAAAAATTGAAAGAATATATAAAATGGGGGGCTTCACCCCCCACACCCTCCCTACTTAAATATACCAACTCCGAGATCGCACTACAGTGCAGAAAACGGCAAAGTAATGGAAGCTTAAAAGCCGCTTCACTATTTTGCCTTTTCGTTGTTTGCGTCTTCGGTCATCTAATAGGAACCTGGTCAAACAATTGGAAACTCCCTGATTCCCCAGCCATGGCCAAAATATCTTCTCTGTCTTTAATTCCTGCACCCAAGTAACCAAACACTCTATTAAGTGTAGCTACAATGCCGTAGAGGCTTCATCCAAGGCTGCTGCTGCCTCTGGATCTGTCATCAGGAGATGCTCTTGGCTTAGATTACATCCCCTCCCTGATGATATCAAATCTAAACTCCTGGACGCTCCTCTAGACAATAAAGACTTGGTTAGTACAGCGGCTGCTGACCTCTTCAAGGCTCTTCAGACTAAAGGCAAGGAACTCAGACATATTTTTGTCTCCCCAGTACCGCGTTTTCAAAGAAACTACCCTGCTATAATCTCCTTTGTGAGGTCCACAGCTAGGAAAGTGCCAGCTAAAACCAGAAAGGACCGCAGGAAATGGCCTCCGTCTAAGTCTGTTCCCTCCACTCCTTCTTCCAAACAGCCCTTTCAGGGGAAGCCTGATAGCCTGTCACTACCAGGCTCTTCACCCAGATACCCCTCTCTCCATGCATCTCCCTCTATCCCTCCCCTCTTAGAAACAGATTACCATGGGCTCTCATAAAGCAGGGATACTTCATGACTTGGGAGGCCAGACCTACTCCCAAAGGCATGCCTCAACCCCCCTCCAAGATCAACTTCCTTTATTCCCCCCAGTCCTACAGGAACTTGTTGCTCAGGGAACCATTCAGGAAGTCCCTTCCCTTGCAAGAGGGAAAGGGTTCTACTTCAAGAATTTTCCTGGTCCCCAGAAAAGCAGGCCCTGGAGGCCAGTTCTGAATTTATCACCCTATCACCCCTCAATGCCTTCTTCCGGGTCCCCCCCCCCTTTTGGATGATTTCCCTACCTAGTCTTCTACCCTTGATCCTTCCACAGGCCTTCTTAGTATCCTTGGAAATAAAGGATGCCTATTTACACATCCCAATTCATCCTCTCTTCAGAAAATTCATCTGCATCTGAGTGGACTTTGCACACATTCAGTTCTGTGCTTTACCATTTGGTCTCTCTACAGCCCTGAAGGTATTTACAAAATGTCTGCGCCAGTCATGACTTTTGCCAGGACACAGGGAATACAACTTTTTCCCTACCTTGACAACATCCTCATTCAGGCTACATCAAGTACCATGGCCTTACAACACCTGGACTTTAACATCTCTCTCTTAAGAGATCTGGGGTTTACAATAAACCTCAAAAAATCATCCCTGATACTCACATAGGATCAGGTGTTCCTGGGATGTCGGATTCTGACAAGGAAAATGATGGCCTGCCTTCCCCAAGAAAACAAATGGTGATTCTCACTACTTACTTCAAGGAAATTCTTCCTCTGAAAGACAACTCAACCAAGGAGATTCCTCAGAATCCTAGGATTCATGGCATTGACCATCCCCATGGTACCTCTGGCAAGGCTTCACATGAGGAAGTTCCAGTGGTACTTGCGAACAATCTGGAAGCAACACCTTCATCCCCTGGAGTTCATGATCCCCATGCTCCCATGCCTGGCCAGGGTACTGAATTGGTGGATAACCCAGATACAGTCAAATCCTGGACTGCCCTTACAACCTGAACTGCCCTTACAACCACCGCCCACCAACCAGGATCTCTTTACACATGCATCAGACACAGGGTGGGGTGCAACCTTTGGAGAATGAGGAAGACATGGACCCTCACTCAACAGAAAGACCACATCAATATCAAGGAAATGAGAACCTTGATATTGACCTTGATAATTTTCAAGGATCAGCTTCAACAGACAACACCACAGTTCTGTCGTGCATCAACAAACGGGGGGGGGGGGGCAAAGTCCTACCTCCTGTGCAGGCTGGGGAAATCACCTTGGAAAAACAGAGCCTCCTCCAAGCAGTATACATCATTTCTGCAGACAATGTGATGGCAGATTCATTAAGCAGGACTATGATCCTGTCTCACGAGTGGATGCTGAACAGGTACATGTTTCTGGACCTAGTCCATCGGTGGGGTATTCCAGATGTGGATCCCTTCACCTCCTCTTTGAACAGACAGCTCCCGACCTTCTGCTCCAGGGCACCACAACCAGAAGCATGGAAGGTGGATGCTATCCTGGATGGGGATATATGGTTATGCATCCCCCCCTTCCCTCTCATTCAGTAAGTCCGACTGAAAATTCAGACGTAACAGCCTCAAATCTTGCTGGTGAATCCCTATTGGCCAAGGCAGCATTGGTTCCCCCTATTACTACATCTAACCAAGGTCAATCACCAGAAGTTACTCCATCGAATGGACCTACTCACACAGGAGAATGGAACATTCTTACACCCCAGCTGTCCACACTGAATGTTTCACTGTGGGTGCTAGGTCGTTGATTCCCTTCAGACACAGAGGACGTGCTTCAGGTTTGCAGGAGGCCAGGAAACCAAGTACCAGGAAATCTTACCTGCCTAAGTGGAAGAGAATTTCTTCATGGTGTCATAAAAACAACTTAACAACCACTGATGGCAGTGGGTTTGTCCTACCTGTGTGAACTAATGAAGTCTGGATTTTCCTACTCCTACATTAAAACCCATCTGTCTGCCATCTCAGCTTGCCTGCCCCTGGTACCACCTTTGGCTTCAGGGTTAGAAGTCAAGCTTTTTTTGAAAGGGGCACCACATCTCAGACCCCCAGGGAAGTCTGTTCCGCCTCCTTGGGATCTAAATTTTGTCCTGGAGAAATTGACTCTCCCACCATTTGAACCAGCAAAGACTGCTCCCTCCAACACCTCATTTGGAAAACAATAGTCTTGGTGGCCATCACTTCAGCCAGAAGGGGTTCAAAACTCCAGACCCTTATGGCCTCACCCCCTTTCACTGTCTTCCACAAGGGCAGGGTATGCTTATGTACTAATCCAACATTCATGCCTAAAGTGGTCATTGAACTATCCTTGAACGAGGCTATTAATCTGCCAACCTTTTCTCCCTCTCCACAAAACCTGGCAGAGAGGATACTTCACTCCTTAGATGTACACAGACAACTCGGATACTATTTGTCCAAGACCAAACCCATCTGCAAGTCTGACAGGCTCTTCATCTGTTATCACCAAGAGCCCTAGGGCACCCTTTTTCCAAGCAAACCATATCCTCTTGGATATCTAAAACCATCTCAGTCTGTTACACAACCCATGGTAGGTCACTCTCCTCCCCTGTCAAGGCACACTCCAGTAGGGCAGCATCCTCCTTAGAGGGGCATTCTTTAAAGGTTTGGACACAGCAGCTATTCTTGAAGCAGCTACATGGTCCTCTGTACATGCATTCACTAAGCACTACAAATTGGACATCGTCTCTAGACCCAGAGCAGGATTTGCCAGAGCCGTCCTCCATAGGTTCGTGGAAAGTGTTTCTGGTCCACCACCCCTCTCTTAGGACAGGAGCTTTTGCACTCTCCCTGATTTTACTGATACAGCAGTATATGAATAGAAGGACATAGTATTGTTATGTAAGAACTTACCATAACTTTAGATGTCCTTCTCTTCTGTATGCTGCTGTATAGTTTCCCACCCAGCCTTCCCCTCTGGACTTGCCTGACTCCTGAAGTATCCAGTCAGTAGCCGCTGATTCCGGCAGCATTCAGTTCTGAAATGGTTGCGTGCTGACGTCTGCTTTATACCCGACATCCATTTATGACCGATGTCCTTGAGGAGAGATGTGGCACAAGCTCTAGCAGTAGCATTTAACTTTTGTATAATGGATGGACGTACGAGAGTTCACCAGAGGCAAACTCCCTGATGTTATGGATACAGCAGCATATAGAAGAGAAGGACATCTAAGGTTATGCAAGTTCTTACACAACAGTACTTTCTGTCTATACTCCTTTGAATATTCTCTGGAGCCATTTCTGCCATAATGTGCCCAACATCTTGAGCATATCTTCCCTGATCTCATCCAAGCCTGCTGCTTTCCTAGACTTCATTTTCATTGTTGTGGTTCTTTCTTCTTCCTCTTTCACTGTAGGTTGTATCTGGAGCAGTAGAACATCTGTGGGGTTTTCTTCATTCAGAAGCTGCTAAAAGTATTCCTTTCACTTGTCTTTGATGTCCTATGGACTGGGGATCAGGTTGTTGCTGGCATTATAGGTCGCGACTGTCTAGCTATTTGAAGAATGTGCAGATTTTTGCCTCATATTTTGGGTCTGTTCGACTGCCGTGGTGGTGCAGCGGTAGCGTTGTTGCCTCACAGCAAGAGGTTCTCCCATTTGATTCCTGGCTGGAGTGCAGGGAATGCCTTCTGTGTGGAGTCTGCATGTCCTCCCCGCAGTTGGGTGGCATTTGAAAGACATGTGTAGGGGCATGCCTTCGTTGAAGGTTGGACGTCGAGCTGGCACCTCGGTGTTCGTGAAAATCTACTGCCAATCATTAGTGGACCGGAGTTCTGCTGTGGCGACCCCTTACCGGGAAAAGCCGAAAGACAACAACAACAACATTTTTGGTCTGTTCTTCATAAAATTTGTGGCTTTCTGGCAAATCGTGTATTTTTGAAGTCACTAAATAATGACAGAAATTTGACTTTTAGACTTTATATCATTCGTAAATTGCATGCTAATGCCAAACCTGTTTTTTATAGCAACATATTAATTTCTAAGAGCAAAATTTTAAATCGGTCTCTATTTTTGGGCAGTTGTTCTTTTCTTTTATTTCTACCATATTTTTAAACTCCACTTTCATTTTGTCATACTCACTAGCTGTAATTTCTGAATAAATTCTATCTTTCCCAATATACCTCTCAACCTCTTAGAGTAAGAAATCTGGACAAAGCCGTAAGTAATGGGGGAACAAAGGCCAAAAAATAGTGACATTTTTTTTAAATATTGCTCCTAGCAAATTAGAAAGTTGATAGAATAACAGGTTTTGCATTAGAATGAATTTTCTGAAGGGCATGAAGTCTGAAACTCAAATGTCTGCCATTATTTTCTGACTTTAGTCTTTAATGAATTGTTAGCAATTTGCCACTACTCATTTCTTAAATTCCTCTCTTTTTAACATGTAGGTGGAAAGGTACCAGTGTCTCAGTTTTACTTAATTACCCTGCATTTTTATTGTTGTTTTTATTGGCACATGACCTGAAGTTACTGGATGTATGTTGAAGCTTTCAATTAAATGCATATGTTCCTATGAAATATAATTTTTGTCTAGTCTAGCCCAATTACTCTACCTTGTGAAATAGTATGCAAATTCTCTCAGAGTTCCTACACTGAATTTCCATCTTCCATACCAAATATTTTAATAAATTTCTTCAGAAGTGTATCCTCTTTTGTTACATTTTCCCTTCTAGGTCCCCCAGCTAAATCGTTATTGTTGCAAATTGAAGTTTAATTCCCCATCTGTAAGTAATATTCCCGTAAGTAATATTCCCTGCTGAAAGCTGATTATTTCTCTCAAAATTTTCTTAAGCTCCGTAATAGCAGTCTTGGGTAGAAAACAAATAGGTGCCAGTGTAATCCTCCTCTCTAGCCAATAGTCCCTTACTGATACAAATCTAACATTAAGTTTTATCACTGTTGGAGATCCACTACCAATTAATATAATTGCTTCCCTTTTCCTTTGTTCCTGATATTCTGCTGAATAGCCCAACAACCCAATATTACAGCAGGTTTGACTTAAACATGCATTTGTCCGGTCTTTCCTCTCTTTTTAGATTGTAATGCCTCTGTTTCTTAAAGGTAAAAAAGTACTTGCTTATCTTAGTATCTTTATCACATACAACAATCACTGAAAAGACTCACCCTCACCCCGTCATTTTAGGGGTCTACTATGTTTTACTGAAGTAACACTTTAACGAATGCCACATAGCCGAACCTCAGTTTAATGAATGTACACTTAACCGAAAAGGGGCTATCGTGGATTACATTTACAGGAAGATGGACGACATTGTTTGGTAGTACAGGTGCAGTGTTTTTTTTATTTTTGTTAAGCTTTGTAATAGGAGGGGCTGTTAAAATGCTGAGAGGGGTTATTGTTATAGATTGAGGTCCAGTGAAGATAAGGAAATTTACCCTTTTCCCCACTGTAGTACACTCTCTGAGTTAGTATATATAAGTAGCGGGGGGTGTGGGGGGTGCAGAGGGGCTTACCCCCCCTGCACATATGTGTTTGTAGTGTTTCTTTTTATATTTTTGTGTTTACTGGACATGGAGTCCATGATAGTCCGTTTTCGGTTAAGTGTACGCTTGTTTAACTGGGGTTCAGCTATGTGGCATTCGTTAGTGTTATTTTGGTAAAACAACATAGGCCCCATTTTAGATACCCCAACTGCATAGAACCCAAATCTGCTTTACTATATAAAATACAGTTTATAGCATGAAATTTTTATACAGATATTGTTAAGAACAAAATTGTTTTACTTGCTGTTACTTGTTTTCCCTTTTAGTGTCCTAAACATTAGTAGCATGAAGTGGGCTTTTCAGTTCATCTACATGTTTAGCAAAGTCAACAAAATTCTGATCTTTCTCCAACAATTTTTCCTGTAAAGCCATATTTCACAAATGTGATTGATACTTTGTCTCACATTTATTCAGTAATTTCAGTGTTGCAGTTTTCTTCCTGTTCATCTCCATTTCCTAATACCAGACTCTGGTTCAAGTCCAAGGTACTGCTGATTCTTTTAGTCACCTCATGTGTTTTTTTCTGTCTCTCAAGCATTTTCCTTTGGACAATTGGAAAAGGTTTCACTGGCAAAATCTCTCCATGAGCTTTGTTGTCAGAAGAATCAGAAGAAGTGTCCCCTTCTATTTGATGGCTAACATTTTGCTCGGCAAACTTTTGTATTTCCTCTTAGCTTGTTCTGCATCAAAAAATGTGTTTGATCCTTCAGGAAAAAATATTCTGAAGACAGCTGAATAAAGCAGTTTGAATCTCACACATGCTTCTCCACATTCCATAATTCCTGGAGTAAATATGCTTATCTTCTGCCTGGTGTACAGTGAATGATAATTGTCCACAAACACACTACTGTCTCCAGTGTGTAATATTTTGCCTTTCCTACAGTTTTGTCAGGATCAACTCTTTCTACTGGTATGATTGCATCTTTACTAATACAGGACTTGACTGCTTTCTCATGGTCACCTTTGGGGAATAAATTCAATGTGCTCTTTCAGTTAACAGTCCTGCTGTGGAATACCAATCCAGTTGCTTATTTGTGCTTTCACAAAATTAATATAGTCCGTTCCTTCCAGTTTCTCTGGTACAGCAGAAAATCTTAGTTTTTCTCTGCACGCTGTGTCCTGTAACTCTTCCATTTTTTTGAAACAGCTCTTCTTGAGAAGTCTCATACTCAGACCATTTTTGCTTCATTTCAGTCTTTGATTTTTGCAGTTTTATCAATTCATCTGAATAGCTGCTTAAAGCATCTTCCATTTTTTCTAGTCTGTTGCTATTTTAGTCGATGTACTCCTTCAACGTTTCATTTATTTTAATCAACACTGAGTACATTTAATTTTTTTCACTAAATTGCTGAAATCCATCTTTTGTACCAAAGTTGGAACATGAACAGTGTTTTGCTGAACAGCTGCAGAATTTTTCCCAGTCAGTGTTTCTTCTTTACCTTTTCTAGTTTGTTTTCTTTCAGGCTGTCTTAGTTTCTTCTTTATTGGCATCCAGGCAATGTACTTACTAGTTAGTAACCAAATTTTACTAAAGCTGGCAGAATTACTAGCCCTTTGTTTTTCAGTTTCTTCTTTCACACAGAGAGCTGAAATCAGCGTGCAGCCATCTTGGAGGTCAGTTTATCATTATATTTGACCATTAGTGTGTCCCTCTGAAAGGAAAGCACTAATAATATGCACTCATTGTACATACATTTCTGGTGATCATCATTATTTCAGACTGTATTTGTGAACCACAGAATGGAAGTAGAAATTGAATAGAAGATGAATTAGCCATTATTTAGGGTGAAGTGTGATAAAGATGATTTCAGAGGAGCATCCATCTAGACCTCCTTCCTTCTCTGAGGTACAGCAAGCACGGATGTGATATATTCAGATATTGGGTGTATGGCATGGAAACCCCAGGTTAGGGTACTGGGGGCAACACACTTCTGTACTGGACATTTTTAGCTTTTTTCCTTCTGTTTTCATAGTTATGTATTTTTGATTTTTGCCCCAGAACTCACTGTTTTAGAATTCATTTTTGTGATAGGAAAATAGGTTGTTGCAGTATTGTGCTATTAATATATCTAAGTTGTTACTTGTATTGTGAATGTGCACAGATATTCTAAAATTGTACTGTATGATTATTATTGAAGTTGCTTGTTTCTACCCTGAAGTCAACAAGTCAGTGCAAATACTTCTAAAACTCTTTGGTTATACACAGTCACTTTTAGACTTTTTATGAATATTTTTCTCAGGCATTTGCCTAAGTTGTCATTTTTTACATAATGTAAATGCTTTAATTACCACATTTTAAGTTTACACGCTGAATAATTACCATATTCTAATTTTTACGTATTGTATAATCTCCATGCATGGTACACTTGTTTTAGCACTGATTGCTGATACATCCATTTCACAGTTAAATTTTTATACAGTACTAATATACTAACCTCATGTTAGACAGTTGAAGCTTAAATTCAACTGTTACTAACTTACTATTGCTTTGCATGTAAATCCAAATGTCATCGACAACTGTTCTATCTCATTTTAGTCTCAAGTTTGATTTAACTTTGACACTAAAACAAAAACAGTTAAACACACAATTTAACTCTTTGTAATATAATCTGGGATGAGGCATTAACTAGTGATTATATTGTTTGATTTTTGACTATATTGCAAATCTTTATTAACAATTAAACCAGTAATTTCTCAATTTGAATTGTTGTCTACCTTATTAAGTAGGTATATATCTTGGGTAGTTTATTCCGTGTCACTGTCCTCTTCTAGCCCAGTTTCCATTACAGCCCATTACATAGGTTCATACTAGGCTATCTGCCCAAGGGCATTTATAAGCCTAGCCCATAGTTATGTGGCTTTCGCCACCCCTTTAGTTTGAATAAAAACGATGCCTATCATTTTTCTGTGCCTCTGTCAAGCAGTGACACTGAAGTAATCTCTGGGGTATATCTGCGATCTCCCATCCATTGGTCAAGATTCCTCTTGAACAAGGCCAGCGAGGTGCTCTGCCTCACATGTACCAGGATTTTGTTCCACAGCATAGGGAGTCTCTGGGTGATGAATCTGTCCCTCCAGCACGTTCTATTTATAACCGTGCCAAGGTTTAAGTCTCCCGCCCTTGTGGTTCTGAGGGATCTAGATTTTTTGAGGTGAAGCATATTCATCAAATCTGGGTTTGACATGGTCTTATATGTCAGGCACAGGTCACCTCTGAGCAAGCGGTATGAGACTGAATAGAGCTGGAGTTCTTTCAGTCAGGCAGCATAAGACATATTTTTGAGACCCTTTATCCTTTTGGTGAGGAACTTTTGGGGCCTTTCAAGCTGCAGCAGGTGTCTGGTCAGATACATTCCGAACGGGCATTGTACTCAATCATAGGTCTAATGAGTGATGAGTACAGGGGGACGATGACCTCCCTTGATCTAGATGTGAATCCCTTCATGATCAGGTGGGCGATATAGAAGGTTTTCCTAACTACTTTAGCAACATGAGTGTCAAACGAAGGCTACTGTCAACTTGGGTCCCCAGATCCCTGATGACTTTTTCTGTGCTCAGTGGATTGCCACCTATATGGTAGCTAGGGTAACCTTGTTTTTCCAGAAGGGTATGACTATGCATTTTTTGGCGTTTAACTTCAGGCCATGGCTCTGGCACCAGTTATCCATTTCTGTGAGGCCCTTCTGGAGGATATCTGTGTCAGATGTGTTTTCGACTATGGCGCCCAGTTTGCAGTCATCTGCAAACTTTGTCAGCCATAACCCTCCTGTGTTTGCTTGTACTTCAGAAAAGTAGATGCCGAACAAGAGTGGACCCAGGACTGAGCCCTGTGGGACACCACTTGTGACAGGCTTTGAGTCTGACATGGCTCCAGCAACTCTGACCCTGTGGGATGTCCTTCAAGGATGCATCTGCAGTCTTTACAAATGGGTTGTCCTGTCGTCAGGCAGCCCTTCGGTCGGCCGGATTCCAAAGTCTGGGTCTGGCTTCGGCTGGTGTCGCACTTCACCCGACGTCATTGCGGCAGTTATTCGGGTATAAAGGCATCAGCCGACGCCATTTTCCTCAGTCTTTCTTGCCGCGTGGCGCCCGAAGCAGAAGCTGTCCGCAAGTGCCGGTCGGTCAGATCCAGAGATTACTACTACCGAATACTACTTCGAAGACTTCTATAAAGCTAAGTACCCCGTTGGGGACTCTTTCTTGCCTCAGCCGATGTCAGAAAAAGTTAGTAATTGTTTATCTTGTGGGAAACAAATACCTCATAAAGATTTCCACTCCTATTGCATACATTGCTTAGGCCCAGACCACGACGTAGCATCTTGTCTAGCCTGTGCTTCTTTTAACCGGCGGATGCTTAGACGTCGATCGGACTTTGCTGAACAGATTTTCGGCTCCGATTTTGCCTACATTATGCCGTCGGATCCTCCGACTACGCAAATAACCAAGAAACGCAAAGAAAAGGACCGACACTCGCGGTCCGCGGTTTCGGCCGAAACCGCGGTTAAGCAAACCACGAGTGTCTCGGTTTCGGCCGAAGCCGAGCAAGCGGTTCTTTCTTCAGCCGATAACTTGCCTTCTACCGAGGCCTCTTCTAACCTGGTAGAAACGGCTTCTGAAATCCAACCTTCTGTTGCGGTTTCACAGGATTTATCAGACACCATCCCCCTGGATATTTCCACTCCTGCACGTGGAGCTGCTAGGCCTCCTCCAGCTATGTCTATTAAGGCCTTTGCCAGGGCTAAAGCAGCCAAATCATCTAAACCTGTGCCTGCCAAGCCCCCCTCTCACAGGCCCAGCTCCAGCTCCCATATGCTTTCTCTGGCTGAGGATCTCATCTCTTTAATTCGTGGAGCCCAGCCTCATCCAGACAGGGCCTCTCTCCCTCCTCCAGAAAAGAGGCCTAGAGCAGAGCCTCCTGAGCCAGTATCCACAGATGATTCCTCTGATGACTCAGAACATGCAGACCCTCCTGAGGCTTCTTATTCTCCTTACGAAGACTCTGATGCTGAGGAGTCCATCCCTTCAGCCTCTCCTCCTGAGGAATTTTCCTTTGGGGAAACTTTGCATGCTATGAGGGAACAATTTCAGTGGCAGGGCCAAGATTTCTCAGACTCTAGAAAAAGGCTTAGGACCTTTCTACATTTGCCACAGCATAGGCCTTTAGCTATACCTCCAGTTCTTCCAGCTAGAGCTTTGAACTGCCAATTTCATATGATTCAATATCAAGAGTATATGCTTGACCAGTTGACTAAAAAGCTGTCCTCTGAAGAATCGTTAGATAAAAAGTATGTTCAAGAAATGGTACATAACATACAGCAGGTTAGTAACCATTCTTTAAAATGTGGCTATGATGCACTGGAGGCTTCCTTTAGATCAGCCATGACTGGCACAGTTATCAGGAGGTATGCATGGTTGAAAGAACAGGCATTACCAGACCATGTCAAATCTAAGCTTTTGGATGCACCTATGGACAAGGTCAATTTATTTGGTTCCCCTGCACAGCAGGTACTAAAAAAGATGGAAGAGAAAGCAAAATCTGTGCAGACAGTGAAAGATTTCTTGCAAGTTCAACCTCCAAGGTTTAGCAGGAACTGGCCCTCCAAGAATTGGTCCTTTCCAGACTCCTCTAAGGCACAAAGAGGCAGGAATAGGCGCTCTAGAGGCAGAAACCAATCCAGAGGTGCCTACAGGGGTCGCCAGTGGCAGGGTAACAACCAACGAGGCACGGATACAGCCACCACCACTACAACAACTCAATCACAGTGACTTGGCGGTGGCACCGCCTACCAGGGAACAACTAGAAGCACCTTTAGGCGGAAAGCTAACCTTATTTTCAAAAAACTGGCACTGCATTACAAGAGAAAAATGGATTTTGCAAACAATAGACCAAGGTTGCAGATTCCACTTCCATACCCTACCAGGAAAGAGAGGAATGCCGAATCTACCACCTACTCAAAGGACAGAAGCTCTAAAACAAATATCTCAATTATTAGAAATGAGAGCTGTGGAGAAGGTACCATCTATGGAGCAAGGAAAGGGATTTTACTCCAGACACTTCCTGGTACCAAGAAAAGAAAACAAATGGAGGCCTATTCTAGATCTGTCCGCTTTAAACACATTCCTCATTGTTCCAAAATTCAAAATGCTGACCCTACAGCAGCTTCTTCCCATGCTGGGCAAGGAGTCTTGGCTGGTAACTCTAGATCTCAAGGAGGCATACCTGCACGTCCCCATAAGACCAATTTGCAGAAGATACCTCAGATTTCTTGCAGGATCAGAGCATTATCAATTCTCAGCATTGCCCTTTGGCTTATCTACTGCGCCCAGAGTGTTCACGAAATGCCTGGCATCAGTAATCGCTCATTGCAGACTTCAGGGGATTCAAATCTATCCCTACCTGGACGACTGCCTGATACAAGCAGACAACAAAATCAAACTAACAGAAGACTTACAAAGAGTCATCTACCTGCTGCAAGCCCTGGGATATACAGTCAATACAAAAAAGTCAAGGCTGATTCCATCCCAAAGAATAACCTTTCTGGGTGCAGAACTGGACACATCAAAACAAATGGCATTTCTAACTACAGAAAAGAAGGAGCAACTTCCTCTCTACTTCTTGGCATTAACAAAGCAGAACCATTTAACTGCAAGAAAAGTGCTACAAGCTCTAGGCTTCATGGCATCCTGCATAATACTGGTCCCTCATGCCAGGCTGCATATGAGAAAGCTACAGTGGTACCTAAAGAATTTGTGGTCCCAGCACCAGCACAGCCTAGAAACTAAAATTCCAATGATTCCATGCCTGAAACAAGAGTTCCTATGGTGGGCTCAGGCCTGCCAATCAAACACAGGATTGCCCTTCTGCAAAAGTCAACCAAGACAAACCATCACGACAGATGCCTCAGACCTCGGTTGGGGGGCACACATGATGGACAAGTGCGTTCAAGGCCTATGGACTCAAGACCAGCTGCATCTGCACATAAATCTAAAAGAAATGATGGCAGTAAAATTGGCAATCCAGGCATTCAGACCTTTTCTCCAAGAAGGCCAGTTGATGATAAGGACAGACAACACCACAGTTATGTGGTACATCAACAAACAGGGAGGCACACATTCATACCCTCTATGCCGGCTGGCACTGGACCTATGGGATGTGGCTCTGAGCTACAACATTCAGTTACAGGCAATTTATGTACCAGGGAAGGAAAACATTCTAGCAGACATATTAAGCAGAACTACAACAGATGCCCACGAATGGATGCTGCATCCGGACATCTTCAAAACCATCACAAGAGAATGGGGATTACCACAAATAGACTTGTTTGCATCCCCATTCAATCACCAGTTGAAGAAATTCTGCACAAGGACTTGCCACCCACTTGCTTGGAAGGTGGACTCCCTATCTTTCAGTTGGAAAAGCCTGACAGCATATGCCTTCCCTCCGCTTCCTTTGATGCACAAGGTGCTCCTGAAGATCAAAGAGGAACGTCCGAGGATCATTCTGATAGCCCCAGCCTGGCCAAGACAACACTGGTATCCACTGCTGAGGAGCATGTCCCGGGGACAAATATGGACACTGCCCCTGTTCCCATTACTGCTAACACAGAACGACTACAACATCCTGCATCCAAACCTAAAAACTCTGCAGCTAACTGCCTGGAACCTTACATAACAGCAATTAACCCAAATTTATCCCAAAGGGTTAAAGACATAATCCCGGAGGCTCGTAGACCTTCAACAAGAAAGAATTATGCAGCAAAATGGAAAAGATATCTCATCTGGAGTACTGCAAAAGGGCAAGATGTGACACTGGTGAACATAGCCAACATCCTGGCGTATTTGGCGGAGCTCTTCCATACAGGCCTGTCCTACTCTTCCATCAAGATACATGCATCAGCTATTTCAGCAGAATACAGCTTGGATCCTCCTGTCTTCTCGCATCCTCTGCTCAGACAGTTTCTGAGAGGAATTAAAAATGTGAAACCTCCCAGGAAACCTCCATTGCCAGCATGGGACTTGAACTTTGTGCTAGAAAAACTGACTCTTCCTCCTTTCGAACCAGCAGCAACAGCAGAATTACAATACTTATCCTGGAAGACTGCTTTCCTGCTGGCAATAACTTCAGCAAGAAGGGTCTCTGAACTACAGGCTTTAATGGCAGTGCAACCCTTCCTAATCTTCCATCAAGATAGAGTGTCCATGAGAACAAATCCTACATTTATGCCTAAGGTGGTATCCAGAGTGTCTTTAAATCAGGCTATCCACCTACCTACATTCTTCCCCAACCCACAGAACAGGGGAGAAAGACTCTTGCATACCTTGGATGTACATAGACAATTACGCTACTACCTGGACAGGACCAAGTCCAATAGAAAAACTGACCAGCTTCTGGTAGCATATGCAACAGGAAAGGAAGGAAAACCAATTTCAAAACAGACAATCTCCAAATGGATAGGAAATTGCATTAGATTTTGTTACTCCTACCATGGAAAGAAAACTCCAGAGAACATCAGGCCTCACTCCACAAGGGCTACAGCCACTACCACAGCTTTCTTACGAGGAGTGGCTACCAAGGACATTATAGAGGCTGCTACTTGGACCTCCGTGCATACATTTGCCAAGCATTACAATTTACCTTTATACTCTAGATCCCGAGCAGGTTTTGCCACTGCTGTTTTGCAAGGGATCCTAACTACACCATAATCTCTCCTTTTTCCTCCTCCCCTAGTTTAGCTATGGTATTCTACCCATTTGTAAGGACTGCAGATGCATCCTTGAAGGACATAGTACAGTTTTGTACCTACCATAAATGTAGATGTCCGATAGGAATGCATCTGCAGTCAGGATTACCCACCCACCTTCCCTCTGTGGTACTCCTAGGGTATTTGCCATCCTTCAGCTAGCTTGGGAGATCTATTATGGTGTATTTGTTTGTATATATGTACATACATGCTTATTTTATGTGTTTGCTCTCTACTATTTGGAAACATTGGCATTTATCCAAATTTAGCCATCCAAAAGGGCACCTGGCATCTGGGGCAAGAAACACTGAGGAAAATGGCGTCGGCTGATGCCTTTATACCCGAAAAACTGCAGCGATGACGTCGGGTGAAGTGCGACACCAGCCGAAGCCAGACCCAGACTTTGGAATCCGGCCGACCGAAGGGCTGCCTGACGACAGGACTACCCATTTGTAAGGACTGCAGATGCATTCCTATCGGACATCTACATTTATGGTAGGTACAAAACTGTACTTTCCTTT
Source organism: Protopterus annectens (assembly GCF_019279795.1). Taxonomy (NCBI): domain Eukaryota; kingdom Metazoa; phylum Chordata; order Ceratodontiformes; family Protopteridae; genus Protopterus; species Protopterus annectens. Next base: position 134,117,719 of record NC_056739.1, read on the forward strand.
GGAAACGGCGCCCTCTTCTGGGCCAATTGTAAATCTCATTTATTTCGTAATCTTGAACATCCCTGTTTAATTTTGACTTCTTTCTGGCCATCACTTCATTTTCAACTTTTTTTAGCTTTTCATTTATATTTGTACTTTCTGTCACTTAGCCAGTTTGCAACCCATCTTGTGATGTATGGGTTTACATTCAAGCTGATGAGTTTTTCGATGATACCTGAGTGGGGTATTGTGTCAAAGGCCTTTGCCAGGTTGAGGTAGGCTGTATGGACTGCCTTTCCCTCATCAATGGCCTTGGTGACTGTCTCGAAAAAGTCAACCAAGTTTAAGAGGCAGGATCTGCCTTTGACAAAGCCAAACTGGGTTGGATCCAAAGTCTGCAAGTTCCCTATGTCTTTATTTATGATTTCCATTATGATCCTCTCCATGGCTTTGCAGATAAGGCTTGTCAAGCTAATGGGGCGGTAATTTCCAGGGTCTGTGGAGGCACCGCCCTTATGAAGTGGGACCACAGTCGCCAGGCGCCACTCCTTGGGTGCGTATCCTGAGGTGAGGCTAAGATTAAACAGCTGTCCTAACTGTGGGTTTAATTCCTCGTTGAGTTCATGAAGCACACAGCCGGGGACACCATCCGTCCCATGGATGCTGTGTTTTTGCCTTAGTGAGGGCAGTTCTCACCTGGGCGTTGGAGATGTTTGGGGGCTACAATCCTCTGGAATAGATATCTCCTTTTGGGGAGAAGTTTGCACTGAACCTGTCAGCCAGTATGTTAGCAATGTGTGTAGGTTCAGTAATTTTCACATCATTTTGAACTAATTCTGAGCATATCTGGGAGTTTCCTCCTAGGTTTCTAACATAGCTAAAGAAGGCCTTATGATTGTCTTTAGAGTCCTTGGCGATTTTTCTCTCAAAATTTGCCTTGGATGATTTTATGAGAGCTCTTAGTTTTTACTTATAATGATCAAAGGTGTCTTACCTTTCAAGGATTTTGCTCTATCTTGTAGTAGCTTCCTCCTTTTGTTGTAGAGCTTGTTTATGGCTGGGGTCCACCAGACTGGACGCTTGCCTTTGGTACAGAGAGTCTTAGTTTTGTTTGGGATTGCCTGATCCATGCAGTCCTGTAGGTGCTGGTAGAAGGCATTTGTAAGTGATTCAGAGGTTTGAGTAATGTTTACCACTGGCTCAGGGGCCTTAAAGGAGACCACACTAGTTTTTAGAAGTGTGAAATCGGCTTTTGAGAAGTTTTTCACTGTGGTCTTTTTGTTTCAGGTGGGGCGGGATGAGGACCTCCAGCGAGATTAGTTTATGATCTGATCTCACCAGTGAGGGGTATACTTCGGTGTTGAACATTTTGATCCCATGTTCGTGATGATGAGATCAAGTATGTTTTCTCCTCTTGTGGGGATGGTGACTAGTTGTTCCATGGCATTTGAGTTTATGAACTCCAGGAATCTTTGGGTTAGAGTGTTCGGGCTTGAGTAGTGTTCCCAGTCTATATTAGGGTAGTTGAAGTCACCTAGTATGATGGTGTTTGGAGATACATTTATCCCTCCAATGTTTTCAGGAAGGCCATGTGAGGTTCCTGAGTTTGAGAGGGTGGCCTGTAACATGCTACAAATTGCAGAGCAGTCTTGCCTATGGTTAATTGCACCTGGATGGTCTCCGATGCATCGTGCGTTGCCACCAACCTTGAGGTGTGGGTGTCCTTTATGAATATGGACACCCCTCCTTTCTTGGTGTTGTCCGGATTTTGGGGCGGAACGCATGATATGAGGTGAAACCTGTTAGTGCTGGGGTGCTCTCAGGAGCCTTGAACCAGGTTTCTGTCACAGCACAGACATCAATGTTCTCCATATTGAGAAGGGCCTTGAGTGCGTGCATCTTGAGATTGAGACTTCTGGCATTGAGCAGCATTACCCTTAAGTTTTTTTTCCTTTTTGGTGTTCTAGGGTGGTAGGTTTAGAATTTGAGCCTTGCCTAAAAAAGGCACTATGGGGGTGGCAAGAGCCTTTGCCAATATCCGGAAGCCCAGGGGTGACAGGTGCAAGCCGTCCCTTGCGAAGCAGCGTGGCTTGTCCAGCATGTCATCCCAGGCAGACAGACATTGGATCCCCTTTGAATGACACCAGAATTTAAGCCAATTATTAAAGCTGATCATCTTATCACTGTATTGTGGCATCATTCTAGGTGAAGGTAGGATACTGCTCAAGGTCAGGGTCATACCTGCCTGGGCTACATAATCAGAGAGCTCCTCGATGTCCCTTTTCATGTAGTCCAAGGAGGTACGTCTCAGGTCGTTGACACCAGCGTGGACAATGACTGAGTCGGACTTGTACCTGCTGTTCAGAGACCTGAGTGCTTGCGTTATGTGGCGGATTCTAGCGCCCGACAGGCAGCTTACTGTGACCTTCTCCTTACTCAGTCTGGTGAGCGGGACGTCAGTGTGTCTGACTACGGAATCACCAATGACAAGTGTGTCTGGCATTTTGTTTGGCCTTAAGGGTTGTGACTGTTTGACACTCTGACTGTGTGGTCTATGTGTTGCATGTGTTGGGTCGTGAGGTGGTAGTTGTTTGGGTGTCTGCTTTGGTGGCCTCTGCTGTTTTGGTAAATTTTTGATCAGAGCCTCCAAGTATGTCTTTGTGTGAGTATGTGTATGATTTGAAGTTGTGATGGTACCATGTGTGACTGGGTATGTATTGTGTGTGGTTACCTTCTCCTCCTGTCTGGTCTTGCCAGTCCTATGTTGAGAGAGCTCAGCCTCCAGTTTGGCTGTATAGTTGCATCTCTCGCATGTATTTGTGTTTTGTGGGAGAAGGAGAGGATTGTCTGTGTACATGAGGCAATTGTAACATTGCCTCAATATTCCCAGGTTCACCAGTTGAGCTGGAGAGGACACTAGCAACTGATCCTCGACATACTAGTAGTAGTAGATAAAGAGACTTTCAAAGGACTCCGGGGGAAGTGGGTTTTAGGCTGGTGGGGTACTATCTATAATAAGAGTGCTTTATCAAGGTGCATGTACTGTAGGAGTAAGTGCTAGGCTTTACAGATAGAGAATAGTCTACTTGGGAATCAAGTAGAGATGAACTTTTCAGTTATAGGATATGCTGGTTAGATCAGCAGTACAGCTCGAGGAAGGTAGTTCTAAGGGAAAATTTGAAGAGTGGAATTTAGATGGCCCGAATAGTTTAACCTTGTTTAACCGCCGCTGCTCTTGTGTGCAACAGTGGCAACTCCGCGCTAAATCGCGCTAACATTACATTATAATCCATTTTTACTATGGAGCTCTGTTCCTGTTATCAAAAAGTTCTCAATTATGTATGTGTAATATCTTTAATCATACTTTTTGTACTGTATTATTGATGGTTTGTGTTTGCTTTTCCACCTTATCTATTTATTTTACATTTGTTTACTGGTAAAGACTGGCTGGGTTAAAAAAAAAGACTTTTCAATAGATGCCTGGGAAGAAAAGCTCCTCATTTATAAGGAATAGTTCACTGAGGTGGTTAACAATAGAACGAAAATAGTATATATTCGTTTACCTTGCAAGCAAAATACTGTTAAACAACTTTTGCATATGCAAACGTTTACATGCATTGTTTTCCTTTATAAGCCAAATACAGAGATTGCGTGTCAATCATTTGCAGTTATTATGTTTGCGTGATTGGAAGTAGAAATTGAATAGCAGATGAATTAACTGGCATGTAGATGATTTCAGAGCAGAAAGCAGTTGGTTTATAGGTGGAATAGGATAGATGGAAGAAGAAAATGTGAGAGTTATAAGTAACTGACATTTATATAGTCACTATCAACACTAAAGTTATCAATGTTTTCACATGTTTAGTACATGGTATTTTACACCAACTCACCAAAACATCTTTATACTATGCTTAAATTATTTTGTAAGCATAAGACGTAGCGTATTATTCTAGTTATTTTTGTACTGAAGCACCTCTGTACATTCCCAAAATATATACTCCCAAGAACCTCTTTCTGAACCATCACATCTCCAACATATACCCCCTTGTCTGTGGGAACATTTTTTCAATTTTGTAGGAGTATACAAATATTTGTGCACATATTTTCATACAAAACTTATAAATTTACTCAATTTAGTTGCATGTCTAGGATTAAGATATTTCCCTCCACTGATCTGCTGTAATGTCTTTAATTACTCACTCCATGCTGTGTTTACCTTTATATTGTATTGTATTGTCAAATCTAATATTGCCTTACATGCTGTACATGTTACTGTTTTCCAGTCTCCCATTCTTGATGTGGCCTCAGTTATAACCTAGTGTTTGTGGTTTAACAAAGTTACTATCTTCTGTGAGCTCTAGCATTAGACCTGTGTATGTGAGTTGATCTGAGTTCATTAACCCAAATGTTTGTGTAGCTTCATCTCATTTTATTACCTCTTCTCCTTTTGTAATCTGCTCTGGGTTCTTTGTTCTTTCTTCTTGAAATGCTCTTGATGTCTTCCGCAGCTTTCTTATTATTATATATAATTGAATCTGTTGGTGGTGGTCTATTTTTCCAAGGTCTGACATCCTTTAACGTAAAGACATACTTAAAACTTTTATGTGTAGAATGGTCTTTATATTCCTTTCCTAAACCTGCCCAAATGTCCATGTGTGATCCTGTCATTACCTCATCAAGCACAAATACATAATTTGCTGTTTTTCTTTCTCCCCTGCAGCTTCACATTGTCCTTTCATATATTTTTTGGTTTAATTAATTTCTGCTGCTTCTCAGACATAAATGACTCTTGCACTTAAGAACTGGCCTTGTTTGCAATGCCAGAGATTTTGCCAGCTGCACTGTGTATGTAGTAAACCATGAATAAATTCATAGAGAGACTAGAGCTGTGATGCAAATGCATCATCTATCTGTTCACATGGCATACCCAACTAGTATTCACACATATACCTGTGTGTGCATTACTATCTCATTCAATACACTACAGTATGCCTATTGTATTAGTACAAAACTGCACACATATGCATGCTGTGTTAGTATAGAAGCACACATACATTTGACTCCACATATCACCTAATTTCAAATAATAATCCATAAACTAGAGAAGATGTTGTGGGGTGGCAGGAATGAACTGCCGAAATCCAGCTTGCCTTCTTTGTTAGGGAGGTTGTTAAGGGCACACCAATGGAGGACATCATAACCTGACTGGGAGCCTGACTCAGAAGCAAATGCTGTTACAGCAGTGCAAGTTGGAAGCCTGTCATGTAGAGATGAGAGCTGCATGCCTGTACCTGCACTGGTCCTTTGTGTGCCTCAGGTGTACTCCTTAGCAAAGAGTAAGGGTAGAGCAGGAAAAAAGAATACCTGAAATGCTTTTCTTTGTGGGGTGGCAGCTTGTACTTCCCCTCTCATTTCAAGAATGTTACCAGTTGGAATGGGAAAAGCAAATTGGATTGAGACAGGTTGGATAATATGGTGGTGGTGGTGGAGGCAAAAATGTTATGAAAAGAAATTACATGTAATTTTTCTGTTGGTGCAAAACCATTGATACATGTTGTGATATGTAAGCACAGCCTTATTTTTACACCTGTGGTGGTAGTACAGTAACATATGTGTAGGTGTTTGCAGTGTTGATAAAGAATCCTTTATATTTGTAATCTGTGTCAGTACTAAAGCATATGTAGATGTCCCCTCCTTGAAAAACTACATGTACATGCATGTTGTATAAGGACAGCAAATTGCTTTCATACATGTTGTCTTAGTGAACAGCCATATGTGTGCATGTGCAGTATTAATTTTCAATAATGCTTGCTGCATCACAACATAGACATACATGTGTGTGCACATCACTATTCAAAAGGAAGTGCATAGTAATCAGTGCTTGCCCATTTAACTACTGAACTCTGTAATGTCCACACTGTTCACCACAACAAGCAGACACACCAGCTGCACACTCAGCTGTATGAGGCAAGTTATCCTTCTCTACTTAGGCCACCTTTTTGGTCTGGTCATTAGGGAGGGGGCCTTTGCAATGGTTGCTGCAATCACCCGGATCTACCCCCACCACTTCAGAAGCTACTGAAGCTATCTCAGCTTTTGTGTAGATTTAATTACTCACCTGCATAAAGTTTAGAAATGTCACACTTTCAACAACATGGTTAAAATAAAGTACAGTACAGTGACACCTGAAACTTTAATTGATGCCTTCATTATTTGTTGCTTGCTCACAAGTACAGTGGTTTATTTAATGTTATACATCAAATGCCTTCTGCAGCATGTTTTGCAACTAGCTTTCATGTTAATTATATATGCATTCTTTTCTTTCTTCTGTAGGATTATCCATGTAATGCATGAATATCTGTGTAATTATGTATTTTAGTGTATTATCTTTTGGAAAGTGGCCCAAATCATGGCTAAAAAGGGTTATTGAATCTGTTTACCTACCCAGCTAACAGCTGTGTTAATACAAAACCATACATAAACTCCTGTTATGCATCTATGGTAGAATGTAATATGTATGTAAATATGTTGTGTGTAACTTCAGAAACCTGTTATGTTAATCGAGATACGTCATGCAAGTCTGCTGTGTTAAAACGGTACCATGCATAAATGCTGCTTTGATAATAAAAAATTTTACATAAAGGCCTGCTGTGTTTGTACAGACACAAACTCAAATGCCTCTGCATTAATACAGTAATGAGCATACATGGCTGCAGTATTAGCAAACATCCACACTTTTGCCTATAATGTTAGTACAAAGTTTTATCCTTGCATGTCTACTGTATGTGTCAATGCCACACACACATCTGCTGTTGAACTACTACAGAACCATACACATACAAGTGTGTGTTTGTATGTTGCACAGTCTTTGTTCTGTGCCTGCAGTGACAGTACATAACTGCACCTACTTGCCTGATTTGCTAGTACAGAATCTCACACATGCTTGTAGTGAGCTGACATGCTTAGATCACAGTTTCTCAAGTGAAACAATTTGTGTTGAACATAGCAGTATGAGTGTCAGCTGCTTGTGTCACTAGTTCTACTGCAGTATTACTGAAATGGCAGTGTTTCTTACGTTTTTGCTTTGTTTTGTGAGTGATCAGCTTGCAGCTTTCCAGAGAAAAGAGCAAGAAGGGCTTTACACTGCCTGTCGGTGATCACTGCTTCTCTGAGCTGCAGAGGTGACAGTGGAAATACTAAAGTAAGAGAGGGAGTGTTTCCAAAAAACACATTTGCTGATACTGTCGTGTTTCAGTACTTGTTTTCTGAGTTACTCTCTTCATGAGCTTGTTCAATACAAGCATTCTTAGCTGAACATTTATATCTAAGCTCATTTGTGTAAAGGGTGTTATAAACCAAGTACAGCTTTTTTTTTTTAAACAAGAAACATCTTTATTGAATCATCACCTGTGACACAGAATCATACATTTATATAAATGAAAACAAACCATATTGACATTTTCAGTTGCAAATATTATACACAGAATCTTCTGCACAGTCTTTGTCATTCAAACATTATATAGCTCATTTAATTCCTGCATTCCCTTAAACCTCATTCCTCCTCTGAAACATTATTCTGCATGTTTTGTTCCCACAATTCCCATTTTTTTCTATGTACAGTAGAGAGTTGATTATCTGAACATTAATTATCAGAAATGTCAATTGTCTGAGCGCAGCCTTCCAAAGTTTTTGGATAGGAAAAATCATAAAGTATTTACTTGTGCGTGCTTTTTGAGCTTGTAGCCTGCTCATGTGTGAAAAATATTCTTTATTGTCCACTGGAATGACTGAATGGTTGAAAAGCATGCAGAAAGAACATGATTTTTGAAGTTTTTTATTTGGTTCAATGTATGTTTCATTATCCAAACAGTTTGATTATCCAAACTACCATAGGTCCCAATTGGTTTGGATAATCGACTCACTACTGTAATTTGTTCTTACTCTTGTCTAAAGATTCCACTTCCAGATGTTCTTGTGTTTCACTGTTGCAGTCATCACATTCGGGTTATCTGCCTGCAGTAGCCCTCAGTTGGCCTGATTATCAAAGTCTTGGGTCCTGCGTCAGTTACTGTCTCATCTTCCATGACGTCAATTAGTCAGGGGTATAAAGCATGCAGCCTCTTGCCATTACATCTGTCTTTCTTGCTGTGTGGTGCCCGGAGCAGAAGCAGTTCGCAAGTGCCAGTCGGCCGACTCCTGAATTTTTTGTTTTCGAGTTTCAGAACCGAAGTCTTTAACTAAAGCTAAGTACCCCATTAGGGAAACCTTTTCTTGCTCTAAACTGATGTCAGTAAAAGTCAGTAATTGTATTTCTTGTGGAAAGTAAATACCTCATAAAGATTTTCATTCGTACTGTATTCCTTGCCTAGGCCCTGACCACGACGTACCTCGCTGTCGGTTTTGTGCCTTATTTAAACAATGAACTATTCATCGTTGGTATATTTACACTTCTAAATATTTTGGTACTCTGTTCAATTACCCAGATATGGCTTTGGTAAGCCACCCGACTACAGACATTCCGAAAAAACTCAAACATAAAGACAAATATAGGCCACCTAGGTCCAAAGCTGCCAATGACGCTTCTCCCAAGCTAGTCGCCAGTGCGCCGGTACTCATTGAGGCGCTTTCGCAGCCCCTGATGCCTGCTACTTCAGATTCACAGGCCTCTACTGAGACTCATTCGGAGTCCGGTATGCCGTGAGATTTTTCAACTGTAGAACCTGCGGATGTCACTACCTTGGTCCGGAGCCGCTGTGCAGGCACCGGCTTCTGAGGGTATATTCAGGCCTACTGATTTGCATATTAAACCAACGCCATCTTCTAAAACTCGATCCGTGCCTAGAAAACCGATGCCCAGACTGCATGGTCAGGCCTCTATGCCTAAAAAACAAATGACAAGAATGGCTGAAGACCTTGTTACTTTAATCAGGGGAAGCCAAACTTCCCCCTCTAAGAGACCTAGGTCTGGTTTTTGCTTATGATTCTTCTGATCAGGATTCTGAAATTTCTGTTTCCTCTGATGACCAGGATTTACCCTTATCTACCTATGAGGATTCTGATGCAGAGGACTGTATTCCCTCTGCTTCCCCTCCAGAGGATTTCTCTTTTGGTGAAACCTTGCATAGCCTTAGGGAGCATTTTCATTGGGAAAGCCAGGATTACTCTGATTCTAAAAAGAGGCTTAGGGATTTCTTACTCCTGCCCCAACACAGGCCTTTAGCTATCCCCCCTGTACTGGACATTGTTGATGATGCCTTTTCAGAATCTAGCTTGGCCCCTGACTCCTTACCTCCTGCTCCCAGAAAACCAGATAGATATTACAGGGTTCCTGACTCTCACAAGTTCCTCTTTAAAAATCCTACTGCGGATCCTGAGACCATTTCACAGGGACCCAAGGGCATTAAGGCTACTACTGCCAAAAATCCTACCCCCTCTGATAGAGATTCCAGGGCGCTGGATAGATGGGGTAAGAAGGTATACACTTCTGCAGCCTTGGCCATTAGGGCCTTGAATTGCCAGTTTCATAGTTTAAAGTATCAGCAGCATATTATTGGATTGCTTAAACAGAAACTGATGGTGATTCCTGACTTTGCTGAAAATAAGGATTTACAGGATTTAATGCATTCTGCTGAACAAGTTGGGAAACATACTTTGCAATGTGGTTTTGGTTCACTAGAGGCATCTTGCAGGGCTGCTGTCACTGGGTATGTACTTAGAAGGCATGCTTGGCTTAAGGAGCAATCTTTGCCAGATCATGTTAAAGCTAAATTGTTGGATGCTCCCTTAAACCAGGACTGCCTGTTTGGTAACAAAGCAGAAGTAGTTCTTAAAAAGATGGAGGAAAAAGCTAAATCTATGCAAACTGTTAAAGATTTCCTGCAAGTATAGCCTCCAAGGTTTAATAGGCATTGGCCCTCTAAGAATTGTTCCTTTCCTGCCTCTTCCAGGCCTTCTCATTCCAAACCCAAAACCAGCAGAACACCCAGGCTTCAGTCCCAAGGTAAACACAGGACTAAGCAGTGGGGGTCTCCCTCTTCCAAAGCAGGGAGTAGTAAGACTCCCCCTATGGTAAATTGCCTCAATGACTTAACTTTAAAACTTCCAAGCCCTTCTCAACTGGCTGCTCCTTTAGGGGGAAAGATTGCTCTGCAGGCAAAAAACTGGGAACTCATTACCCATGGGTTTTAAATATAGTTTCCCAAGAATACACATTCCACTTTCACACTTTACCAACCCCAAATGGTTGGCCAGAGCTACCCCCAAATCAGTGACCAGAGGCTCAAAAGCAAGTTCTCTCTCTCTTAAGTATAAGGGCTGTTCAAACTGTCCCAGAAGAGGAAAGGGGGCAAAGTTTCTACTCAAGACTTTTCCTGGTGCCCAGAAAAGACCACTCCTGGTGTCCTATCCTGGATCTTTCTATCCTAAACACTTTTTTGGTGATCCCAAAATTCAAGATGCTAACTCTTCAGGAGTTGTTTCCTATGCTAGGCAAGGATGCCTGGTTGGCAACACTGGATTTAAAGGAAGCCTACCTGCACATCCCAATCAGGGAATCTTGTAGAAGATACCTATGCTTCAAAGCAGGTTACATGCACTGTCAGTTCTGTGCACTGCCCTTTGGCTTATCTACTGTGCCCAGGGTATTCACAAAGTGCCTAGCTCCAGTCATTGCATTTTGCAGGCAAAGAAATATTCAAATATACCCATACCTGGACGATTGTCTAATTCAGGCAGAAAGCCAGGACATACTTTTGAATCATCTGGCATTTGTACAAAAAGTGCTAACTTCTCTGTGGTACACCATAAACAAAAAGAAATCACATCTTGTACCCTGCCAACAAATTGTATTCCTGGGAGCAAGCTTGAACACAACTTCCCAGATGGCTTTCCTCACGCCAGAGAAACAAGTTCATTTGACAGCTTACTTCAAACTAATGGCCACAAAGACCCTGCTATCTGCAAGACAAATACTGCAAGCCTTGGGGTTCATGGCCTCATGCATTCTCCTAATTCCATATGCCAGACTGCATATGAGGAAACTACAATGGTATCTAAAAAGCCTATGGTGTCAACATTCTCAGGATCTAGAAGCTATGATTCCTGTCATACCTTGCCTACAGAGAGCTCCTTTGGTGGGCAGAGGCCTGCCACCAAAACAAGGGACTGCCATTCACTCTACCCCCTGCCACCCAAACCCTAACAACAGATGCATCAGACTATGCATAGGGGGCTCACTTGGCAGGGAAGTGCATTCAGGGCAAATGGAACCCAAGTCAAATGCACCTGCATATCAATCAAAAAGAAATGTTAGCTGTACAGAATGCTCTGACAGCCTTCAAGGACCACATTCTTCCAGGACAATTAATATTAAAGACGGACAACACCACTGTTATGTGGTACATAAGCAAGCAGGGAGGAACCCACTCATACCCTCTCTGCAGACTAGCCATGGCTCTGTGGAACACAGCCTTGAGCTACCAAGTACACCTACAGGCTCAATTCCTGCCAGGAAAGCAAAATACACTGGCAGACAAACTAAGCAGAAATCTCATGGACCCACTGGAGTGGAAACTGTAACCAAAGACATTCAACATGATGATAAACAAATGGGGGAGCACAGAGATAGACCTGTTTGCCTCTCCCCAGAACTACCAATTGGACAAATTTTGCACAAGGACTCCCCACAAACAAGCTTGGAAAGTGGATGCCTTGTCCTTCTCCTGGAAAAAGTCTATCAATTTATGCCTTTCCTCCTCTGCCTCTCCTCTCCAAGGTACTACTAAAGATGAAACAGGACAAACCAAGGATGATGCTGATTGTACCAGAATGGCCACACAAACACTGGTACCCCCTCTTGCGCAGTGTGTCACTGCTGGCACCATGTCACCTGCCTCAGACCCCTACCCTGCTGTCCCAGCAGGAGGGCCAGATTCTGCACCCTCAGATTCAAACCCTGAACCTGGCAGCCTGGCTAATTACCTGATCTCTCCGTTACCATCTCTCAGTAAACAAGTGTTGGATGTCATTCTGGAGGCAAGGAAGCCTAGTACTAGAAATGCTTATGTTGAACAATGGAAAAGATTCTGTTCCTGGAACCAAACTTAGGGGATGGGCACAGCAGCACCCAATTTACCTCAGATTCTTCAATACTTAAATGAGATGCTTCACAAGGGCCTTTCCTTTTCCTCCATCAAAATGCATGCCTCAGCCATTTCAGCTCATTACAACACAGAACCACCCCTCTTCTCTCCTCCACTGCTCAAGCAGTTCCTCAGAGGGGCCAAGAACGTAAGACCACCCAGGAGAGCCCCAACTCCAGCCTGGGACTTTAACTTTGTATTGGAAAAATTCACTCTACCTCCTTTTGAGCCAGCTGCAAGTGCAGAATTGAAATTCCTTTCTTGGAAAACAGCCTTCCTTTTAGTCATCACTTCAGCAAGAAGGGTGTCTGAATTACAGGCCCTTATGGCAGTGGAGCCTTTCATCTTCTTTCATGCAGACTGGGTGTCCCTCAGGACCAGTCCCTCCTTCATGTCCAAGGTAGTATCCAGTGTGGCTCTTAATCAGTTCATTCATTTGCCAGCCTTCTTTTCTAATCCACAGACCAAAGGGGAACGTGTACTGCACTCCTTAGATGCGCACAGACAACTTAGATTTTACTTGGACAGGACTAAACCTCTCAGGAAATTTGAACAGCTGCTGGTGGCATTTGCTGTAGGGGCAGAGGAGAAGGCCATTTCAAAGCAAACCATTTCTAAATGGATAGGCCATTGCATTAATTTCTGCTAGAAGCACCATGGAAAACCTATCCCACCGGGAATAAGACCACATTCAACCAGGGATGCATCTACCTCTACAGCCTTTCTCAGAGGTGTCCCTACCAAGGACATCCTAGAAGCTGCTACCTGAGGTCTGTACATACTTTCACCAAGCATTACCATTTGCCAATTTTCTCTAAATCCAGAGCTGGCTTTGCCACTGCAGTCTTGCAGGGCCTTATAGCTGGTCCTAATGCTATCTAATTTCCTCCTTCCATCCTTAGCTTTGGGAATCTACCCAAATGTGATGACTGCAACACTGAAACACGAAGAACATAGTACAGTTGTGTACACTTTCCATAAATGTAGATGTTCAAGTGTATTCACTGTTGCAGTCCTGGTTACCCTCCCTCCAGCCCCCTGAATTATTTTGGCTATATCTCTATTCCTTTTTACTATGCTTAAAGCTTTTTGGTGCATTTACTTTTTTATTGGAGGTGTAACCTTGTAAATATATTTAATTGCTTCCCATTAGGGGGGGCACCTGACATCTGGAGCAAGAAAAACTGATGGAATGTTGTCAGCTGCATGCTTTATACCCCTGAAGTCATGGAAGATGAGACAAAAACCGACGCAGGACCCAAGACTTTGATAATCAAGCCGACTGAGGGCTACTGCAAGCAGATAACCCAAATGTGATGACTGCAACAGTAAATACACTCAAACATCTATATTTATGGTAAGTATACACAACTGTGCTTTCTTTTATCTCTGTTACTATATTCACTCTTTCTAGTACTGTAGGTGTAAACTTTGATTTCCATTTTCTAGTAATTGTTTTTTTTAGCAACCACCAAGATTTTACTGTGTCTGGGGAATTCCAATTCTGTATCACAGCTCAAAGAAATCATTTCCTTAATTACACCAATTTGGTCGCCCAATATATCTGAAAGAGTAGTCTGCAAGGAATTTTTAAAGTCTCAACTCATTATACTCCCAAAAATATGTTCCCAATTAACCCTTTCTTCCCTGTCACACCTCCATCATTTGCTGTCTACCCAAGGAAAACTTCTTTGTAGTCTGCTTGGGCTGTAAAATACCTATGCAAATACTTCCAAGCAAAAATCCTAAATGTTCTAGATTTTGTTGCATGTTTGGGTGCCATATATATATACTCCCATTGTTTCTGATTGACTCTTATAATTGTCATGCAGTTTTTTTATATGCCCTCCTAATTATCCCTTTTTAAAAGCAGCTATTTTCTAGAATCAACCAAAACCTTTACCAGTGTTGGGTCTTTCACTTAGGATCACCCTATTTCTTTCTGTGTGCTAGACTCTGATGTTAATCTCTGATAGGAAAAGCTATCTTTAGCCTGTAGTCCAAATGACCTCTTGGCCTCTTACTATTCTGTGACCTCACCCTCTCTAATTATCTGCTCAAAGTACCTTGGATCCTTTGCCAGTTTTCCCCAGTAAATTCCCATGTTGGCTTAGTTCTTAGAATACTTTCTGTTACTTTATGAATATAATACTATGTTCTACAGCTGTTTTACATCGGTTTTCTTCTTGTCTTGCATCTTTAACTGGACTAATGTCTATATTTAAATGCTATGTTTTTTAACTGTATAATGCAAATAATACTTAATGTGGAGCTTTTCTCCCCGGGCCTCTGCTGAAAACGGACCTGTGTCCAGTCGGACTCTCCCGGTCAACAAATGTAAATAAATAATAAAATAAATACTGTTCTGTATGGTTACTGTTATTCTCCTTAAAGATCTGTGTCCAATATCCCAGTCTCTCCTTGTTTCTTGAGCCTCCCTCTGGTTTGTCATCACCCCTTTCCACTTTGAATTATAGTCTTCTGCTTGTGCTGTGTATAGGAGCCTTAACTGTGTAGCTCTGAAATGCTCCTTCAAATCAGGTAATACCAAACCACCTTGTTCAGTTTAGAAAAATCAGTTTATCCCACTTGACTCTTGCCGTCTTCCACACCCAGATAAAATCTTTCAGCTCTTTATTAATTGCCATCCACAACTTCTACTCTGGTTGATTAAAAATATGCCTGACTTGTGTATAAAACTAAAGGGACTAAAACAGTTTAACTGCTTGTATCTTGCTATCCAGATCCATAAAACACAGCTTCCAGTTTCTCAGTTTTTGTATTATCTTTTCTTTAGCCTCTTCCCATGTATCCTTACCTGCCACAACAGAATCCTTTTTAATACATACTCCTAAGTACTTCATTTTGCCATGTCTGCATAAATATGGATATCGGTGCACCATTTTCTGTGGGGGTACATAGTTAGCTATTGCCTTTGTTTTAGCTTCATTAATTTTGTGTCTCAGAAAGACTTGAAACTGACTCAAAATGTTCCACAGCACCAAAATGTCCTTTTATGGTTTTATCAGGTATAAAATAATATAATCTGCAAATAAAATCAGCTTTTCTTGACTACCATACCAGTTACATTCTTGAATTTATGAATCCCTTATTTTCTTTGCCAGTGGTTCTAAATATAATGCAGATAACAAAGGTGAAAGAGGACATCCCTGCCTGGTTCCTCTGCTCAAACAGAAGTCATCAGAGAGGAACTATCCAGTTTAATTTTTGCCTCCGATTCCTTGTATATGAGGATAATATTCAGCCTTATAATTTTGTCAGGAATGCAAATGCTTCCATTGCCCTGCTCATAAAATCCCAGCTTACTCTTTCGAATGCTTTTTCTGTATCAAGACCCACTAACAACAGTGGTATTTTCTTACAATCTGCTTCCCTCTGGATCATTTATTTTTTTTTTTATTTATTTAACATTTGTTAACTGGGAAAGTCCAACTTGAAGTGAAGTCAATTTTCAGTGGGGGCCCAGGGATAAACACTCCAGATGCATGTCGTTGTAACGTGGGAGGAAAGCGGAGCACCTGGAGGAAACCCACACATCATTCTTCTGTTAATGTCAGACGTTTGCCTTCCCTCCACAAAACCACACTAATCCATATCTAGCAATTTTGGCATTACCTTTGCCATTGTTTTAGCCATTGTAGACATAAACACTTTATAATCATGGCTTAGAATTGAAATGGGCCTATATAAAGCTGGATCTGATGGGTCTTTACCATCTTTTTAGGTATTACAGCCATCACTGCTTTCTTCCAGGATGTTGGTGCTTCTCCTCTTAAAATAGTGTTAAACAAAACCTTCCAGATCATTTTTACCCTCCCAGCTACCAAACTTCCACAGAAATACCATCTATTCCTGGGGACTTTCCTGTAGATCAATTATGCATCACCATTTTTATCTCATCTCCTGTTGTCCTAATTGTTAGTAATTGGGCCTCGTCTACCTCTAATCTTGGCATATTTAATTCTTCCATAAACATTTCCATTTGTACCTTTTCTTGATTTCTGTATTTCTCTTCTTTATACAGATTTACATACATTTTCTTTAATATTTTTAGTACACCTACATGATGTCCTGTTATCTTCTTTGTTATAGGCTCCCTAAGCTTGATGACACTCCTTTCTACCTTATGTTGCCTGAGTCATTATGCTAAAAGTTTTTGTGTTCTGGAATTATTATCAAAAACAGTTGCTTAACAAAAGTCTTTCTCCACTCATGCATATTATCAAGGTAATTCCTTTGTTTCTGTTTAGCATTCTGAATTGCTCCAACTCTTGTTCTCTGAAATTCCCCTATTCTGCAATACTTTAATCCTTGTCAGTCCCTCCAAATCATTTTTGTTACTTCTTGACCATATCTCTTTCTTTTATTTCCTCCCTATTTTTAAACTCCACTTTAATTTTTATCTCACTTCCTAGCTATATTTTCAGAAGAAATGTCTATATTCTCTAATAACTCCCAAATAATTTCCACTACCTAGTTCTTAAATTCCTCTCTTGTCAACAGATAGGTAGGAAAGTGCCAGTGTCTCATTTTTATTTCATTACCCTGCCATTTTATTTTATTTATTATCGGTGTGTGACCTGAAATAGTTATTGGATGTGTGTCAGAACTTTCAGTTAAATCCACATGTTCCTGTGAAATATAAGTTCTGTCTAGCCTAGCCCAGTTTTTGAGTCCTGGGGAGTAATACGTAAATTCACTCTGAACTCCTACTTCTGAATTCACATCTCCCATCTCCCAGGCCAACTATTTTCTTAAAAATTCTGGGCCCCCCAGATACATCCTTACTAATGCAAATCACATTTATTCCCCATCTATAAGTAGTAATCCCTGCTGAATGCTGATTAAGAAAATTCTGAGAGAATTAAACTCCATTATAGCAGTTTTAGGTGGAATATAAATAGATGCAAGTGTAATCCTCCTATGTTGCCAGTAGCCCCTTAGTACTAAATCTACCATCATTTTTCCCTCTTCTGTCACTCTTGGAGCTCCTCTTGCAGTTAATATAAGTACTCCCTTTTTCCCAGATATTTAGCTGAATAACTGTCCTGAAAAGCCTTTATCAAATTCACATGTTCAGTAATTTTCAAACGTGTCTCCTATAGCATAGCTATTTGCAATCTACATTTTTAGTTCACTGCTCTCTTTTTTTGTATATATCTGAAAGTCCATTTATATTTAAAGGCAATGTAGAAAGTGTTGTCAGTATGTTAAGAAGTTGTTATTTCCACCTGTTTTGTATAGCATTTTTAAATATCTAATTCCAAATTTTGTGCTACATGCATACATTTTTTGACAGGTTGATCTTTTATGCAGTTGTTTCTTGGTATAGGCATTGTACCTATGTCACATATTGCAAAACTTTTATTTTAGTGAAAACCCTCAAATAAACAAAAAAGAAAACACTCCCCCAGAACACCCCCTAAAACCTATTCACTTAGTACTAAAACACCTTAAAATATTTAAGGTTAACTGTTTTAATAGGAACAATTGGCCCAGACTGACAGCCACATTCACAAGCTTGAATTAACCTATAATGAAGGATAGCCGTACTAGGATGTATGCTACAGCCTGTACTTCTACTAAGTGCTGTCTGTTTTTGGCTTATCTTTATTCCTCTCCCAGATTAGAAAAACACTTGAATTCTTTCAAAAAACATTATCTATTAGCCATTGAAAGAAAGAAGTATTCTCTTTTTATTTCCCCTTTTCAGATGATCTCCACTGTGAGATGAGAATCAGATGTACAGTTGTCTCTGCAAGCACTCATTTATTTGTTAGAGGAAAACAATGTATTATATTCAGTGTTATTTTTTAGTGATTTGCTTCCCCTTACAATTTGTTGTTAGATTAAGTCAAAGGCCTTAATCCAGTCATTCCCATGTACAAGAGTAAGAAAAAGCATATAAAAGTTTCTTGTATCATGCTCTTTTGACCAGATGTTTCTTCTTTGTTTGCATTGCAATGCCTTCATTTCTTAAAACTGAACAAGGAGAAAGAAAAATAAAAAAGCAGGGGCATCTGTTTACTTTAGTATCCCTGTTACACTAGAAAATAATTGAGAAAGCTTTACTTTATAGCATGCACATTGTCATGCATTTTAAAAATACTACTGTTAAGAAAAAAATGTTGTTTTACTTAGTTAACTCTTTCCTCCCTCTTCCCCTCTCCTAAATGCTGTTCAAACATTAATGACATGAAGTAGGGCATATACTTTGAAGTCCTCTAGAAGTTTAACATAGTCAAAAAATCCAATATTTCCAGTTTTTCTAGTTCTGTCATGTTTCACAAATATAATTAATGCTTCATAATTCCACATTATGTGTCAGTTTCCAAGTTGCTGGTTTTCTTCCTGTTGATCTCTAGCTCACAAATCCGGTTTCATTTCCAACTTACTTCCTGTTCTAGTCAACTCTTGTGTTTTTTCTCTCTCTCTCAAACATTTTCCTTTAAAGCATTGGGAATGGTTTCACTGGCATAGTCTCTCTATGGGCTTTATTAGTAGAATAACAAAAAACAGAACATCTTTTTGTTTTATTGCTCAGTTTTTGTTGGACAAACTTTGGTATTTCCTCCTCAGCATGTTCTGCGTCAAAAAATGATCTTGACCCTCCAGGAAAAGAATATTCTAAAAATAGCTAGATACAGCAACTTGAATCTCAAGCTGCTTCTCAACATTCCCTGATTATTGGAATAAATTTACTCCTCTTCTGCCTGGTGTACAGTGAGTAATCATTTTCCACGAACAGTCTACTGTCTGACACTTTTTGTACTGTCCTTCTACCACAGTTTTGTCAGAATCAACTCTTTCTTCTGATAGGGTTATATCTTTACTATTAAAGGGCTAGGTTGCTTTCTCATGGCTAGGTTTGGAGCATACACACAAATCCGCCCTTTCAGTCAACAACTCCTTCAGTGGAATACCACTCCACTTGCTTATTTTGTACTTTTATAAAATTAATGCAGTCTGTTCCTTTCAGCTTCTCTGGTACAGCAAAAAAAATCACAGGTTTTCCCTGCATGCTCTGTACTCCAGTTCTATTATTTTTTGAAACTTCTCTTCTTGGGCAGCCTCATATTCAGTCAGCCTTTTCTTCATTTTGATCTCTGATTTTTTTTTCAGTTTTATCACCTAATCTGTTTAAAGCTTCTTCCATTTTTCCCAGCCTTTTGGTATTTGAGTTGATATACTCTTTTTGTGTTTTATTTATTTTCATGAGCTCTGAGTACATTGACTTATTTTTTCCTCTAGGTTATTGGAAGTCAAGTCTTGCAGCAAAGCTGGAGCTTATACTGCTTTTTGCTGAACGGCTGCAAAATTCTTCCCAGTCAGTGTTTTCTCCTCACAGTTTGTGATTTATTTACTTTCAAGTTCTCTTTCTTTTTTATTTATTTATTTTATTTATTTATTTTGCTGGCATCTAGGCAGTGCACTTACTAGCCAGTTACTGAAATTTACTCAAAAAGGTAAGTTTACTGGCTTTCTTTTCTGATTTTCTGTTTTCACTGTGGGAGAACTGAAATTAAGCTGTTACTCAGTCTGCAGCCATCTTGAAAGTTTCTCAAGTGCTATCTCTTTTAGTGTTTAACATCACAGACTGCTTACTGTGTCAGGGATAGTCACTTAGTGTAAAATTTGGCTGTAGGTGATTTGGTCATGTTGACAAATGTCCCCAAAAATGGGCATGGGTATTTGTCAGTGCTAAGTAGGTTGATGACCCATCCTATTCTGACCTATGCGTGGAACTCGTGCAGATGGTAAGAAGGGTCTTTGTAACCCTATTGGCCAGTGTAGTTTGAGAATCATAAAACACAGTGCCCCTTGCTCATTAAGCTGCTGTTCAATGGTTCTCAGTTTCCTAGCCTGAGTTACTTAAGATAACTAACTTGAGTGAAAGCTGGGTGTAAAAGGAATCAGTCTGACAAAAGGAACTAATGATTGCTACACCGAATATAGTTTCATCGACAGAACACGCAGTGGAAGCGGACAACATGATGGTAAGGTGGAGGCTGGAAATCCTGTGTATTGAGGAGACAAGGTGGAAGGACACTGCAGCTAAGTCATTTAGCTTGGAATCCAGATTGTACTACTCTGAGAGAGGATAGATTAGCAATGGTTTGGGAATTGTGGTTAGTCTTCTGAAGACATTGAAGGATGTCATCAGAATATGTGACACACTCATGACACTGAATCCAGTTTAAAGTAAGATAGTATTCATAATCTCAGCCTGTGCCTCACAGCAGAGTTGAGATAATGAGGAGAAGAGTGCATTCAAACAGCAGATAGTATTGATAATCTCAGCCTGTGCCTCACAGCAGAGTTGAGATAATGAGGAGAAGAGTGCATTCAAACAGCAGATAGTATTCATAATCTCAGCCTGTGCCTCACAGCAGAGTTGAGATAATGAGAAGAGTGCATTCAAACAGCAGATAGTATTGATAATCTCAGCCTGTGCCTCACAGCAGAGTTGAGATAATGAGGAGAAGAGTGCATTCAAACAGCAGATAGTATTGATAATCTCAGCCTGTGCCTCACAGCAGAGTTGAGATAATGAGGAGAAGAGTGCATTCAAACAGCAGTTGCAGGATCTATTTGATAAAGCAGGACAATGTGAGTTGGCACTGTAATTGGGGGACAGATGGAACAGGATATTAAGACTATATTGGTGCTCATGCACGTGGATGAAGGCAACAGGAGTAAAGATAGAGAGGCCATTCTAGACTTTTGTCTGGCAAGTGGCTTGACGGTGGCCAACACATGGCTAACCAAGTGAAAACAGTCAGAAGATTACATACAAGAATGGTCAGTATGCAACTCAAACTGACTTCATCGTAGTAGGAATTAGCATTGAGGTAGAATCAGAGATTGCAAAGTCATACCTAGTGAAATTGTTGGCCTCCAGCGTAAACCACTAGTGTCTACAATAAGCTACAAGCAATGGTCAGAGAAGTCTGTAAGGTTAACAGAGACGAGGCTGAAGACCTGGAAATTGACTGGAGTGAAAGCACTTGAGTTCAAAGAAATAATCGGGGCTTCATCATCTAAAGAAGAGGAAATAGCTGGAATCAAAGAACAGCAACAAATCAAAACAGCATGTGTGACGACTGTGGAACAGATATGCAGCTAAGCCAGGTATGGAAATAAGGTATAGAAGGAGGCAGATGGTGGAGTGAAGTGCAGGATGTTATAAAAAAAAAAAAAGGAGGAGTGCAGAAAGAAGTGGTATATAGAAAAGACAGATGTGATTCTACCTCAATGCTAATTCCTACTAGGATGAAGTAACAAGTGGAGTACCTCAGGGTTCAGTCCTGGGGCCGCTCTTGTTTGGCATCTACTTCTCTGAAGTACAGGCCAACACTAAGGGACTCTGGCTAACACAGTTTGCAGATGACTGCAAACTGAGAGCCATTATTGAATCCTCAAATTATGTTGATATTCCACAAAAGGGCCTTACAGAAACAGATGCTTGGTGCCAGAGCCATGGGCTCTAGCTTAATGCCAACAAATGTATAGTTATCCCCTTTGGGAAAAAACATGTACCCATGAATTACCACATAGGTGGCAGTATACTAAACACTGATAGTGTAATGAGAGACTTAGGGACGCAGGTGGACAGTGGTCTCACCTTCGATAACCACATCACCATAACAGTCAGGAAATCCTTCTATGTGGCACACCTCAACACTAAGGGCTTTTCATCTAGAAAAAAGGAGGTCATTGTCCCACTGTACTCATCCCTCATTAGACCTGTTATAGAGTACAATGCCCTGTTTGGTATGTCCCTCACAAGACATGTGCAACAGCTGGAAAGGCCGCAGAAATACCTCACTAAAAGAATCACAGGCCTAAAGCAGATGCCCTATGCTGACCGTCTAAAAAAAAAAACTCCAGCTATACTCTGTGGCATATCGTATACTCAGAGGCGATCTCTGCTTAACATACAAGGCCATGTCAAACCCTGAGCTGTTGTTCATGCTCCACTTAAAGAAATCCCAATCCCTCAGAGCCACACGCTCCAGGGATCTAAACCTTGTCATCACAATGAATAAAACATGGTGAAGGGATAGGTTCCTGACCAAGAGACTCCCCATACTCTGGAATAGACTGCCCATACATGTCAAGCAGAGCGCCTCCTTGGCCGTCTTCAAAAGGAACCTTGACAGTTGGATGGGAGATAGGAAATTCACCACAGGGATTATGTCAGTCACCCTGCTAGACAGAGGTCCAGAGAAGTAAATATTGTGGGAAGAAATATCCATGGAATTGTTATGGCTAGGCTTGTATAGGCCCTAGGGCTGATAGCCTAATACCAACCTATGAATAGGAAGAAATATTGGTTGGCTAACAGAAGCTGAGAACACAGTCATGATGTCAAAAGAATAAGGCATCACAGAAGCTCTACCATCTTGAAAGTGACTCAACAGATGGCACAAATAAACTCTTATCAGGTTGCAAGGCAAAAACAGAAAGACAAAGAAGATAGTCATCAGGCACCATTCGTAAGGGGTTCCAGTTAAACTTGCTTGCCAGTCCACAGGACATTAAAGGCAAATGGAAGTACTACTAGTAGTTTTTGAATGAAGTGAACTTCACTGAATCTGTACTGCTCCATGCACAGCCTGCAGTGAAAGGACGACAATGACCCCACCCTAGAAGAAATAACAACAGCACTAAGGAAAATTACGTCAGGGAAAACAGCAGGCTTGGATAAAGTCTCAGCAGATATGACCAAGATTTTGGAAGATTTAGGGGAGAAATAGTTCCTGAAGTTACTCATCATGGTATAGAGAGAAGGATGTATCCCAGGGAACTGGAGAGTAAGCATTCTAGTACCACTGTACAAGAACAAAGGGGGCATTTACAACTGTGGGCAGTGCAGCGGTGTCAATCTTCTGTCACATTGCATGAAAGTGCTGGAGAGGGAGGTGGATAAATGAATACACAAGGTAGTAGAAAGTTAGATGGGAAATGAGCAGTTTGGATTCTGATTAGAATGCAGCACAACTAACATTATGTTTGCAGTGAAATACATAGTGGAGAAAAAGCTGAAGATGAGAAGAGAGTCCATTTGGGAATGTCTGCACTTGAAGACTGCAGATGACAAGGTCTTGAAAGATGATTTGTGAAGCTCTGGTGATGGACTACATTAGCAAAGAGGTCGGGGGGCGGTCAGGTCAACATAGTTGACATATGCAGATAATGTGACATGGCAAGGAGACTCTGAACAGGAAGTTTAACAAATGACAGGGAACTGGAATGCAAAACTGAATACAGATGGGATGAAACTGAATAGAGACAAGATAGGTGTCATGGCACCAAATGGAGAAAATTAGAAGAAGCTGAAAATGGACGTAGAATGGAAATGGAGCAGGTTAATAGCTTCAAGTGTCTAAAATGGATGGTTGAGGGGAAGGGAAGTCTGAATGAGTCAGAGCTAGAATTGGAAGTGCTGCAGCCAGCGGGCACAGAGAAACAGAGGTAGTTGTATGACAGAAAAATGCAAAAGAATCTGAAAAGTAAGGTATGATGTGATGTGTTACCAGTACTTTTGCTTGGCACAGAAACTGGGTAGTTAAGACAGATGAGCTGAGAAAACTAGAAGAGTACCTGAGGCAGGTGGTAGGATGCACACTGTGGGACAGATGCAGAAATTAGGACAGACGTGGGACCAGTTGGAGAGACACTCGAGAAGAACAGATTGTGGTGCTTTAGTTACGTAATGCAGCAAAGTCAAAAGTGATTTGGTTAAGAAAATTTGAGAGAGACAGGAAAAAGGCAAGAGGAAACAGGGGTATTTACTAAGAGAATGATAGCTTGTACAAGAGAAGACCTGTGGCAGTCAGACATGACAGTTGAAAGTATTGGCACTGAATCAAGAGAAGCAGCAACCGCTAACTTTACACCCCAATCCCATGTAGAAACATGGGAAAAAGAGAACTGAATGATGATATATGTATGTTCTGTACATTCAATGGACTACTTTCTACTTAAGTGCATTCTATGGTACATCAGTTTTTATTTCTTTCTTTAGGTTTTTAACATTTTCTTTCTCCTTTTTCCTTCTCTTCTTTCCTGTCCCATTTTCTCCTATTTTATTTTTCCTTCTCCTTCTGTTATTGTAAATTATGCCCCTATTTTGAAACTTTGATTACAAAATAAGGGCAAGTTTATATACCTATAACACTTTTTTATTTCTCACAATTTACTAAACTAATCAAACCTCTCCAATGATAAAAGCTAAGCTGGATTAGAAGGAAAGAGAAGAAAAAAAGCTTATAGGTATCTAGTTGCTGGTGTTCATCTTTTTTATTATTCCTGTTATACATTCATTATTGTTATGCTGTGAGTTTACTCATTTCTTCTTGTTCTGTTTTTAATAATTTATATCATTAGTATATATAATTTATTTATTTTGCTGCTGCTCCAGCAGAGAATAAAAATATATGACAGTGCATTGATTTTCTTTCTAATTTCGTCTCACCCCTCTTCCCTTTTCCATATTTCTCATTTGTTCTTTTCCTGCTGCATTACTTCGATGGCTTACCGTGTTCATTCTGTTCTTATTTTAATTAGAATGCTTTAAAACATCTGTTAAACTGTATTTACTAATGTCTTGTGAGATAAGGTGAAAGAAAACATATGTATAGGTCCCAATTCCAAAAAAGTCTTGATGTCAGTGTTAGTGACCTTACACTGAGAGCAGGTTAAGTAAGTCACTTACAGTGACATCGTCTTTCAGTGTCAGGGCAGACTTGGACTGAGAGCACCTCTTCTGGAATCTGGCCCGTAATTTCCAAATGACTGCAGTAACTATTGACAATGCTTTATGTATAAGTAAGCCAGTTTCACATATATCTTGTTTTAAGTGATACATGAACATAACTCAGTCCTTTGCTTGAGAACAAAGAACAGTATAAAAAATTCAGTTATTTGTCCTCATTAATGGAATTTTTTTTTAAAACTTTCACATTATTCAGTTAGAATGTTAACAGATTTATAGAACTTGCATTAAGCATGTTCATTAGGGTTAATAAGGTTAAACTTCTGATATTTTACACTCCTTACGTAGTGTGATTTTCACTAGTTTTACAGACAGTTCTTTTTATGATGGGTTTAGCAAATGTACAAGCCAAATCTGTTCATTCCTAAAGCTCAGGGACAACTAAGAAGTACTGCTGCAATTCACTGCAAAAACATCCTTTCCATAATCCAGTCAAATACATTTCAGTTCTTCCTATCTAGTAATAAAAAAAAACACAATTGTTTTTTATTACAATTAATTACACTAGTATCTAAAGAAAATTAGTACTTCGATATGACTTCTACATATCATAAGCTAATCTCCCAAGTTATTAATAGCTTGTTTATCACTTCCTTCTTTGCACTAATAGAGTATGTAACATGTATTCACCTGCCAAATACATCAGAACTATAGTCCTTTCTGTTGCCTGTTAAAAAAAAAAAAGAAAGAGTATGGGCCCTGTTTCTCGTTTTCCATTAGATGAAATGTATCAACTCTTAAAACCTGAAACCAGTGCAGTGCTCCTGTTTCAAATGACGAAATGCTATGAATCAGGTCACACATTCTTCCATTCATTTGTTCATACTAAGTTCCTGTATGTATGCTATCCATACCTCTCAACTGTCCAACTTTTCACAGAATGTCCAGATTTTTACCTCATAATTTTGGACTATTCCCCATAAAATATATGTTTTTTTCTGTCAAATAATGACAAATATTTAAGTTTCAGACTTCATATCCTTCAGAAAATTCATGTTAGTGCAAACACTGTTATTCTACCAACTTTACAACTTTCACTAAAACCACATAAACTGGCTGAAGAGGTAACATATTAACAATTAAAAATAAAATAAAAAATGCATAGGTAATTGGTAAGACATGAAGAAGGGGCAGGACATAGTTTTAAATTCATGGTTATTGAGAAGTTACTTGTCACAGATAGAGGGGGAGATGTTAAAGTTCAGACAGAGAAGTTAGAGACAAAATGGATTCTCAGACTTGCTGTACATAAGGAAAAAGGGTTAAATGACTGTGCTTTTAAAAACTGTGCTTAAATTAAGATAATTAAAATAGTGATTTGTTACTTAATGTGTATATATACCTACTTGGTGTGTTGAATTTTAGATCCGAAGCAGCACTGTTTACTAGTGTGAAAGCGCTCATCTTTTGATACGTATTTTTTTTATTTTAACTATTAAAGTGTTACCTCTTCAGCCAACTTCTGTGGTTTTAGTGAATACTCGCTGTTTGCCTGAAGTGCTCCTATCTTGCTTGTCTTATTCTTATTGCTCAACTTTATAAGTTTATAAGTTCAGTATTTAAAATCTGTCTCTATTTTTGGGCCATTGTCACCCTGTTATTCTTGGCTTTGTCTAGATTTCTTGCTCTAAGAGGTTCACAGTGCAGTTATGTTTTTCTGTAGTAATAGGGACAGAGTTACCGTTATCATTCCACATGCCAATAGAGACAGTGTTACCGTTATCATTCCACATGCCAATAGGGACAGTGTTACCGTTATCATTCCACATGCCAATAGGGACAGTGTTACCGTTATCATTCCACATGCCAATAGGGACAGTGTTAACGTTATCATTCCACATGCCAATAGGGACAGTGTTACCGTTATCATTCCACATGCCAATAGGGACAGTGTTACCGTTATCATTCCACATGCCAGTAGGGACAGTGTTACCGTTATCATTCCACATGCCAATAGGGACAGTGTTACCGTTATCATTCCACATGCCAGTAGGGACAGTGTTACCATTATCATTCCACATGCCAATAGGGACAGTGTTACCATTATCATTCCACATGCCAATAGGGACAGTGTTACCGTTATCATTCTTCATGCCAATAGGGACAGTGTCACTGTTATCATTCCACATGCCAATAGGGACAGTGTTACCGTTATCATTCCACATGCCATTAGGGACAGTGTTACTGTTATCATTCCACATGCCATTAGGGACAGTGTTACCATTATCATTCCACATGCCAATAGGGACAGTGTTACCGTTATCATTCCACATGCCAATAGGGACAGTGTTACCATTATCATTCCACATGCCAATAGGGACAGTGTTACCGTTATCATTCCACATGCCAGTAGGGCCAGTGTTACCATTATCATTCCACATGCCAATAGGGACAGTGTTACCGTTATCATTCTACATGCCAATAGGGACAGTGTTACCGTTATCCTTCCACATGCCAATAGGGCCAGTGTTACCGTTATCATTCCACATGCCTAGATCTAGTCAACAGTGGATAAACCTTGTTGCTGAACAACACAAAGATGAACTGTCGAGGCAGAAAACATAGTACGATTCTTATGATTTAAATGTAACTATATAACAATAAAAAACAAACGAGATTCTATTGGTATAGTCATACAACCCCTGACTAACTCTACTTTTTACATTTGTAATATTTCAAAATGTTTTTAATTTTAAACATCAATATATTGTACATACAAATATGGAACCAGTGCTGCCCACCCACACCTGCCATCATAACGCTGTGATGTATGGAAGCAGTGAAGCCCTCCCGCACCTATTATTTTAATGCTGTGATGTATGGAAGTAGTGCTGCCCTTCCGCACCTGCCATCATAATGCTGTGATGTATGGAAGTAGTGCTGCCCTTCCGCATATGCCATCATAATGCTGTGATGTATGGAAGCAGTGATGCCCTCCCGCACCTGCCATCATAATGCTGTGATGTATGGAAGTAGTGCTGCCCTTCCGCATATGCCATCATAATGCTGTGATGTATGGAAGCAGTGATGCCCTCCCGCACCTGCCATCATAATGCTGTGATGTATGGAAGCAGTGATGCCCTCCCGCACCTGCCATCATAATGCTGTGATGTATGGAAGCAGTGATGCCCTCCGCACCTGCCATCATAATGCTGTGATGTATGGAAGCAGTGATGCCCTCCCGCACCTGCCATCATAATGCTGTGATGTATGGAAGCAGTGATGCCCTCCCGCACCTGCCATCATAATGCTGTGATGTATTGAAGCAGTGCTGCCCTCCAGCACCTGCCATCATATTGCTGTGATGTATGGAAGTAGTGATGCCCTCCCACACCTGCCATCATAATGCTGTGATGTATGGAAGCAGTGCTGCCCTCCAGCACCTGCCATCATATTGCTGTGATGTATGGAAGCAGTGCTGCCCTCCAGCACCTGCCATCATATTGCTGTGATGTATGGAAGCAGTGCTGCCCTCCAGCACCTGCCATCATATTGCTGTGATGTATGGAAGCAGTGCTGCCCTCCAGCACCTGCCATCATATTGCTGTGATGTATGGAAGCAGTGCTGCCCTCCAGCACCTGCCATCATATTGCTGTGATGTATGGAAGCAGTGCTGCCCTCCAGCACCTGCCATCATATTGCTGTGATGTATGGAAGCAGTGCTGCCCTCCAGCACCTGCCATCATAATGCTGTGATGTATGGAAGCAATGCTGCCCTCCAGCACCTGCCATCATATTGCTGTCATGTAAACTACATGCCTGTAAGCTGTTCTCATTTTCTACTGACTCCAAGTCTTCGAAGTTTGTACTGCTTCCCATCTCACTAGTCTTTCCCCTTATTAGAACCCAGGGGTGGGCCGTGCTATTGGACTGCCAGACTGCAGCCCCCCCAGCTGTAAAATAAGAAAGAAAGTCAAATAAAATAAAACACACAAAAAAAAAAAATTATCGCAAATAGCGCACTTTCACGCATGCGCACTAGCATTTCTGATATCCAGACTGCTGCTGGGACAGTCTGGAGCATGCGCAGACTGTCTCAGCAGCTGTCCAGATTGCAAAGCATTCAAATGCAGAGATCCCAGAAGTCTATGCAGTTGTAACTGCATAGACTGTCACAGGAAAGGGATCGGACTCGGACTGCAACGTCGGCAGGCTCGTCAGGGAAGGACAGCTCGCGGGCTTAATGAAGCTGTGGAAGGATATATTTAGTGGTTGTCAGGGAAGGACATCTCGCGGGCTTAATGAAGCTGTGGAAGGATGTATTTAGTGCTGCTCCAACGAACAAAGCTGTGGAAGGATTTACCTGTCCTAGGTTGTGTGTGTGTGTGTGTGTGTGTGTGTGTGTGTGTGTGTGTGTAAGTAAAATGCCCCAGCTGCTACTTGGTGGTGGGTAGAGAATAAGGCTTGAACCCTGTACCTTGGGCCCAGGTGGCAAGAGCCTGAATTCCCTACCCACCACCATTTGTAAAATTGTTGCAGATTTTTCCTTCATACTTGTTCTGTTCCTCATAAAAATCTGTGGTTTCTGTATTTTTGTGTCATTGCAAAGCCAGTAGTGCAGTGGTAGCATTGTTGCCTGACAGCTGCATGTTCTCTGGTTTGATTCTTGGCTGGTGTGCCTTACCTTCTGTGTGGAGTCTGTATGCCCTCCCTGTTTTTGTTTCCTCTAGTGTCCTCCCATCTTACAGAGACATGTGTCTGTCTGGACTGTTTCTCCCTGGGCCTCTGCTAAAAATTAGCTTTTGTTCCAAGTCTGACTTTCCTGGTTAACAAATGTTAAAAATGACACGCATTTGAATGTCAGACTTCGTATTCTTCAGAAAGTGCATGGTAACACAAAAGCTTTTATTCTAGCAATTTTCTAAGTGTATAAGATGGATATTTGAAATGTGTCCCTATTTCTGGGACTGTATTCCCCACATTATTGGCTTCATCCAGGTTTTGTGCTAAGGTTGAGAGCTATGGTAAGAACTGAATTCACTGAATATGTTTGGGGGCTATATTCCCCCATTACTGGCTTTGTCCGGGTGTTTTTTGCTTAGAGGTTGAGAGCTATGGGGAGAACTGAATTCACTGAATGTTTGGGGGCTGTATTCACCCATTATTGGCTTTGTTCAGGTGTTTTGTGCTAAGAGGTTGACAGCTGTGCTATGGTGAGAACTGAATTCACTAAATGGTAGCTATTTAAGTTTCCGTCTTCCTCTTTCACAAAACAGCTGATTTGGCATAGTGGTATGTTGCTCTGACTGTTTTGCACAGGGTCCTGGGTTTAAGGCTTGGCAGTGAAATGTATGGTGGTAAGACAGCATTTTATTCTAGCAACTTTCCAACATTATACAAGCAATGTTTAAAATGTGTCCCTGGTTTTTGGGCTTTTGTCCCCCCCACAATAAACTTTGGCTTTTTCCAGATTTCTGTGTGCTGCAAAGTTCAGAGATACAACTGAGTGAGTAGATTTTACAAGGAGCTGAGAGCTGCAGGGGAGCAAAAGTTTAGTGCTGCTTATGCTGCGTCTGCTTGCATTGTTAATAGCACAACAGGTAGTATACTTTCTTTTGATGCAGAAGGCTGTGGGTTCTACTCCCAGAGTAGATGGATTCATTTCTGATAATGTACTGTGTTGCAAAAGAGGTGGATGCGAAGATACCTAGTAACTATGAATCTGTTATCAGTTTGCCATCCATTCCCTATTGCAATATTGCTAGCTTATCATTTTTTTAGCGTAAGATAGGCAGTTTATTCCTCAAGGGTAACGGGCACTTTATTTGTAGATTAAACAATGAAATACAAAGTTGTTTGCTAGCAGCAACCTATTCATTAGTTACAGATCTCTTTAATCTGGAATTATTTAGATGACTTTTACTTCTTCAGAGATTGTGCATATTTACTGATACTGGTGGACTGTAGAAGTCTGAGTAGACTTTTATGATGGAAATGTTCTGAATTGGGCAGTTTTGTCATTACTGGTGCATGCATTTTGTTTCATTGTTTATTGGAAAATTTTCAAAACAATAAATTTAAAACACCCTCTAAAACTGTACTGTATTGTGCAAGGAATATAATTTAATACAATCGGGAAGGTGTATGAAAGAGCATGTGTATGTTTTGGGTGAAAGGGGCCTGTGATTTGAAAACAGCCCAAACCCAAAGTTAATCTGCCACTGGCAAAATGTATTTTCTTTGAATGTGGGTTTCAATGCTGTTTCAGTGATTGTGAGTTTTCAAGGGCAGAGAAGTTTTAATGCTAAGTCTGTTCTCATTGTGAGACTGCATTGCTTTGTTTAGCAGATATGATATCTATTAGTGTTTGCGCCGTAAAATGCAAAATAAAACTTTTAAATGAAGTCCAAATCATTGCAGAAGTAAAGCAGTATGCACATTAGTGTTTATGGTAAATGGGGTGAAATAGCCAAGTAATGGTTCATTGGAATGGCTGTAGGGGGGGAAGCTCCATTCGACCATAGGTTTGTGAGGGGGGGAAGGGCAGCAAACTCAGACAGCCCTGGCTGAACTATACCTCTCAACTGTCCAGATCTTTGCAGCATGAATAGATTTTTGCTTCTTATTTTTTGTTTGTTCCTCATAAAATTTGTGGTTTTCTGTCAAATCATTTAGGAATGAAGTCACTAAATAATGACAGACACTGAGTTTCAGACTTCATAACCTTCAGAAAATTGCATGCTGAAGCAAGACCTGTTACTCGATCAACTGTCTCAGTTTATACAAGAGCAATTTTTAGTACTGTTTATATGTTCCCCCCATATATTTGGCCTTGCCCAGATTTCCTGTATTAACAGGTTGAGAGGTACATGCAAATAAATTGCTTTATAGAATTAGGCATATCCAAACCTCTCAACTGTCCCCGATTTTGGCTCAAAATGTTGCTCTTCCCCTAATAATCCCTCCGCAAAATGGCAATTTTGGAAGAAAACACGGAGGGTTTACAATTAATAAATAACTGTAATAATCAGTTATAGTTTACTTCTATTTCAGAAATGCATGTAGAGTCTTTTATTTTGTCAGCTGCTCAAGTTAGCAGTACTAATATTAAAAAGTGTCCCTTCTTTGACAGGTTCCCAGCTGTATTGTGTGGCTATTTTATATTTCTGAATCACATTTTTGGTTCATTTTTCATAAAATTGTGGGGATTTTTTTGGCAAATTAGTAGCAAATCATTAAAGACTGAAGTTAGAAAATAATGACAGACATTTCAGTTTCAGATTTCATACCCTTCAGAAAATTCATACTAATGCAAGACCTACTATTCCATTATCTTTCTAAGTTTATAAGAGCAATATTTAAAAATTGTCCTTATTTTTTGGGCCTTTGTCCCACTTCTATGTATGGCTTTGTCCAGATTTCTTGCTCTGAGGTTGAGAGGTATGACAAATGTGTCAGGGCCATCGCAGTCAGCCAGAGACATTTCAAATTGTGACGTACTTGTTGCACCCCACTCCCCCATGTAGTGACTCTGGATGTGTCCAAGAAAGGCAAGGAGCAGTTATGCAGTGTAAATGTGCAGAATATCCCCCCATCCAAGGTAGACACAAGTACTACAGTGGCTTTTCATCTGTCCTTGATTTTGCAGAATGTTCTGGTTTCTGTCATATTTTTATACTGTTGATTTATGCTTATTATTATTCAGAAAGTGCCTGTTGCTCTGTGTTTAAGTAGCAGTGCTTTAATGACCATTTGGTAAGCTTGTCTGAGATTGTAAGATGCAAGCAAGTTTTAATAAGCATACTGTTAAAGAATTGCCAACATTGAAAGCCTTTCTGTTGTTGCCATGCAGAGAATACTTACATAACTAGATAACATATAAGCCTTGGGTATTGACATGCATATGACAGTATTTGTAATAAATGACAGGATTACATTAGTTTAAGAGCTCATTACAGGCTTTACCTGCAAACTAAACAGAATGCCAATCTATCATGTGTGGTCCATATCCTGTGCAGTAATCCTTTAAGCAATGTATATTGAGCTTGTTTCCTGTTTGCTTTTCATTTTTTACTTTGATCATGTTTTCCCCATGAAACAAGTAGATAGTTGTTGTCAGGCAGCAGGTCTTTTTTGGATGAGAAACATTTTTACAAGTGGGGATATCACAGAGATTGCTACTTTCAGCATGTTACTTGGTACTTTTATAAAGCTGAATATACATTATAATTAGAACTGGAGTGCAAGGAGACGTGGTTTGAGTTGAGTGCTGCTTGTTATTCTTATACTTGATTTTGACTAGCATTCCAATAATGTATTTAAAAAGTAATTTATTTTTTTATGCCTCACAACCTTTTTGTTTCCATCAAGATATTAAGTACGCTGTCATGCAGCCAATGGATTGAAATATGTTTTTGCTTCTGCACTTCATTTTGTCTTGATTGGACTCTCATAATGATGGTTTGGCACCCAGGGCAACGTATTTAATTAAAGTTACAGTTTTTGTGGTTTTGAGCATAGCTCCTCCCCTTTCTAGTTGGCCACACACATTCCCATTGACCCCACCCATTCAGCTGTCTCCTGCAGCCCCCCTTTGATTTGAAGTCACCAGCTACCACTGTTAGAACCCGAAATACATATTAGTAAGTAACACCACAGATATCCACCATTACTAAATTATGAAAACTGTGCAGTTGTGTAAGATGAATGGCATGAAACAATAAAAGGAAAGCATATTTTTTTTTGTAAATAAAGGATTTAGCTTCTGTTTAAATTCATCTTATAGACACTCGTTTATTTAAAATGGAGTTATAGTTGTATTGTAATAGACATTCATTTATTTAAAAGGGGGTTATAATTGTCACACATTAATTAGATGATTTATATTGTTATTTATACTCATCAATAATTTTAATCTTTATATTTTAAAATAGTTAAAGTAACATAAAACACTAAATAGTCTAATCTAATTTGACTTTTAATATTTGTATAATCTCTTTAGAGACTGTAGCATATTTTGTTATAAAAATATATTTAGTTTTTTATATGCATTTTGTTATGAAAATATTTTTAGTTTTTTTTTTTATATGCATCAGCATCTATTCAGTGGTGAATGATTCCAGTCCATTTCTTCAGTGTTTGATATTATGTGTCTGTAGATATGTGACAGCATCTTTTGGGTAAGCAAAACTATTTTTTTTCATTGGGTCAAAATATTTTATTTCCTGCTTCTTTCAAAAACGTTAATCAAAGGTCATCATTTTTTTCTCTTTTCTCAAAATCTTAAAGAGAAATCATTGTACTAATTGAATGGTTTGGCTATGTAGAAAAGATTTAAATTCTTATGTAATAGATTCAGGGGACCATGTAGCTTTGTTAAAGATTTAACTAACTGTCTGTGGATACTTCTGTTTCGTTCCTGAAGATAAATAATGAATAAATTAACTATGCTATCATTTCTATGTTTTCTGGTACACAATAAATTCTCATATTGTTCCTTGTTTTTTTTTTATTTCCAAATAATCCAGTTATCAAGGAGTATTGTGCAATGTTTTAGTAAAAAAATCAGTTTGACTGTCTTCCATGAATGTATGCAACAGATATTTCCAAGTCTTTTATCTTTTGTTCTTGTACTGTGAGGTATTTCAGCATCTCACTTTGTTGCATTTTCTTGAATTCCATCTATTTTATTCTAAAATGTTACATTTTCACTGATAGGTCTTTTAGTGATGCAATTTGTTGTTGCAAGTACTCTGAGTAAGTTTCTAAAGATTAATTTTTGTTTGGAGTAACTTAATATTCAAGGAAAGTATCAATGAAAGATTTCAAAGTGTTAGAAAGTTTTTAAAACGAATGAAGTTATGCTAATGTAACTTAAAATCTTGAAACCTAGAAAACTGTCCTGTTTAATTGCTTCTTAAAGGTAGAGGACTTAAAGGGAGCTGCTGTCAGGCAGCTGTCTTGGTCTTGGATGGACTTCTACCACACATATTTTTATGCCTTGTAACAACCACACGTGTCTGTTGTGGAAAGCACAAAATTTCATTCAGGCACCTATGCTCACTCACACCCATGTTCAGCCTCACACCCACTGATATTAATATAGTGGCATCTTATTTCACCAATACTTTTATTACCTTCAACCTTCCTGTCCAGGCCAGACCCCCGCCCTCCCCCTTTCCCTTGCCTTACTTTTACTTCCCTTTGACTTCTCCAAACATTGTTAATATTCTAGATGCATTTCTTTTCCTCCCCCTAGCTAAGCCTTAGTCCTTTTCCCACTTGACTATCTCAGACTCAGAGAAAGGATGTTCTGTAGTGGCTAGGAGAGGTTTTTGCATTTTTTTAAGGGAATGACAAATTAGAAGGGGGAGAAACATCCCTGTCCCCAGGATGCTGAAGATGCAGTGATGTTCTTGGCATGGCCCACATTGCTTTTGTATCAACAGTAGTACCCTAATGTCCCTTAAATCAGACAAATATGACTAAGATGCAGGGGTGACCTATATGTGAGTGGAAGAAGTGAGATGTTCTTCGTGTTTCACTGTTGCAGTCATTACATTTGGGTTATCCTGCTGGCAGGTTGCCCTCAGTTGGCCTGAATTCCAAAGTCTTGGGTCCTGTGTCGGTTGCTGTCACCTCTTCCCTGATGTCAGGTTGTCAGGGGTATAAAGATGCAGCTGAAGCCATTTTATTAAGTCTTTCTTGCCGCGCGGTGCCCGAAGCAGAAGCAGTTCGCAAGTGCCGGTCGGCCGACTCCTGAGATTTTTGTGTTCGAGTTTCAGATCCAAAGTCTTCATTAAAAGCTAAGTACCCTGTTGGGGAAACTTTTTTCTTGCTCCAGACCAATGTCAGAAAAAGTTAATAATTGTATTTCTTGTGGGAAGCAAATACCTCATAAGGGCTTTCATTCTTACTGTATTCCTTGCCTAGGCCCTGACCACGACGTTGCTAGTTGTCGGTTTTGTGCTAGATTTAACCAACGCACTATTAAGCGTCGGTACGATATTGCATTCAGCTATTTTGGGCGAAGATTTAATTATACAATGTCATCTGATAGCCATCTGACTAACGGAGTTCACAAAAAACGCAAAGAAAAAGAAAAGGACAGGCAACCGAGGTCCAAAACCAACGATGAGGCTTCTCCTAAGCAAGTCGCCGGTTTGCTGGTTCTCAGTGAGGCGCTTTCGCAGCCCCTGACACCCGCTACTTTAGAGTCACAGGCCGCTACTGACTCCCACGTGGAGTCGGACAGGCCGCTAGAAACTCAAAGTATTGGAACCTCGGAGATTGTTCCCTCAGATGGGTATGGAGC
Source organism: Protopterus annectens (assembly GCF_019279795.1). Taxonomy (NCBI): domain Eukaryota; kingdom Metazoa; phylum Chordata; order Ceratodontiformes; family Protopteridae; genus Protopterus; species Protopterus annectens. The sequence goes on from NC_056739.1 coordinate 134,153,895, forward strand.
TGCTGAGCAGGCATCGGCATCTGAGGGTGTATTCAGACCTAAGCAATTATATATTAAACTGACTACAAAGACAAAGACTAAGACACCTTTAAAGGCAAAGAAGCAAGTTCACCAGCCACAAAGACAGGCCTCCATGCCCAAAAAAAACAGATGCTGAAAATGGCTGAAGACTTAATTACCTTGATCAGGGGTTCCCATCCCCCTCCTGATAAGAGGCCTAGGCAAGAGACAGACTATGAATCTTCAGATCAGGTTTCCATTTCTTCTGATTCCTCTTCTAATCAGGAATATTCTCTTCCCCCCTATGAGGATTCTGATGCTGAATAATCAATTCCTTCAGCTTCTCCTCCTGAGGACTACTCTTTTGGGGAAACCTTGCATACCATGGGGGAGCACTTCCACTGGGAGAGCCAAGATTTTTCAGAATCTAAGAAAAGGCTCAGAGATTTCCTTTTACTACCTCAACACAGGCCTCTAGCTATTCCACCTGTGTTGGACATTGTAGATGATGTGTTCTCGGAGTCTAGTCTGACCCCTGACTCTTTACCTCCAGCTCCTGTTAAGCCGGACAAATACTACAGGGTTCCTGACTCTCATAAATTCCTTTTCAAAAACCCTACTGCAGACCCAGAAACTATTTCTCAGGGTCCCAAAGGGGTCAAGGCTTCTACTGAAAAATCCCTACCCCCTCTGACAGGGATTCTGGGGCACTAGATAGACGGGGAAAAAAGATATACACATCTACTACGTTGGCTATAAGGGCCTTAAATTGCCAGTTTCATATGCTCAAATATCAGCCATATATCATGACACTGCTTAAACAGAAAATAATGGCAAATTCTGAATGTGCAGAAAACAAAGAAATGCAGGATTTATTGCATGCAGCTGAACAAGTTGGAAAGCATACTTTGCAATGTGGGTTTGATTCTCTGGAGGCCTCCTGCAGGGCTGCTGTTACGGGTTCTGTCATTAGGAGGCATGCTTAGTTAAAGGAACAAAATCTGCCTGACCATGTTAAAGCAAAATTATTAGATGCTCCTTTACAACATGATACCTTGTTTGTTGTTAAGGCAGAAGAGGTGTTAAAGAAAATGGAGGACTAAGCTAAATCTATGCAAACGGTCAAGGATTTCTTACAGGTACAGCCACCTAGATTTAGCAGACACTGGCCTACAAAGAACTGGTCCTTTCCAGTCTCAGACAGACCTCAAAGGGCCAGACGCCCTAGAGGCAGATCACAGCTGCAAGGATCCTACAGGTCTAAGCATTGGAGTGCTTCTACCTCCAAAGGTGGAGAAGACAAAGCGCAATCGTACAGGAAACAGTCCCAATGACTTCCCCCTGCCTGCACCAAACACTTATCTTCTGGCAAGGCTCAAAAGACAAACCCACCTCCTTAGAAAACAAAAATGGAAAAAAAACTAAGGGTAATGCTGCTCAACGCCAGAAGTCTAAATCTCAAGGTGCAGGCACTTGATGCACTCCTCAGCATGGAGAACATCGACGTCTGTGCAGTAACTGAAACCTGGTTCAAGGCTCCTGAGAGCACCCCAGCGCTACCAGGCTATACCTCGTATCATGCTTTTCGGCCCCAAAACTCAGGCCAAACCAAAAAGGGAGGGGGAGTGTCCATATTCATCAAGGACACCCACACCTCCAGGTTAGTGGCAACACATGAAGCATCGGAGACCATCCAGGTGCAACTAACCGTAGGCAAAACTGCTATACAACTGGTAGCATGTTACAGACCACCCTCCCAATCTCAGGAACCCCACTCAGCCTTCCTGAAGACATTGGAGGATATGAATGTCTCACCAAACACCATCATATTGGGAGACTTCAACTACCCTAACATAGACTGGGTGCATTATTCTAGCCCAAACACCCTAGCCCAAAGGTTCCTGGAATTCATAAATTCAAACGCAATGGAACAGCTAGTCACCTCTCCCACAAGGGGAGATCACATACTAGGCCTGATCATCACAAACATGGGGACAAAGTGCTCCACACCGGAAGTGTACCCTTCACTAGTGAGATCTGACCACAAACTAATCACCCTGGATATACATATCCCACCTCCACCCCCAACACAAAAGGCTACAGTGAAAAACTTCTCAAAAGCCAACTTTACACTTCTTAAAACTGAGATGGTATCCTTTAAGCCCACTGGGACAGTGGAAACCATATCCCACAATGCAGAATCCTTCACAAATGCTTTCTACGGACATCTCCAAGAATGCATGGATCATGCAATCCCAAATAAAGCCAAGATCCTCTCCACCAAGGGCAGGCGTCCTGTCTGGTGGACCCCAGCCATAAACAAATTGTGTAACAAAAGAAGGAAGCTACTGCACGACAGAGCAAAATCCCATAAAGAGAAGGCATCTCTGATCAGCGCTAGTAGAAAGCTACGTTCTCTCATAAAAACATCAAAGGCCAACTTTGAGAGAAAAATCGCTATGGACACTAAAGATAACCACAAGGCCTTCTTCAGCTATGTTAGAAACCTGGGCGGAAACCCTCAGATATGTTCAGAGTTAGTTCACAATGACAAAAAATACACTGAACCCACAGATATTGCCAACATTCTGGCAGACAGGTTCAGTGCAAATTTCTCCCCTCTGTCTCCCCCAAAAGAAGAAATACTTATCCCAGCTGAATGTAACCTCCCTGTCATCTCAGATGTCCAGGTGAGAACCGCCCTCAGCAAAGCTAAAAACACAGCATCAATGGGACCTGACGGTATCCCGGGTTGCGTGCTATGTGAACTCCAAGAGGAGCTAAACCCGCACATAAAAATGCTATTTAACCTTAGCCTTACTACAGGATATGTACCTGAAAACTGGCGTGCAGCAACAGTAGTCCCACTCCACAAAGGAGGCACCTCTACTGACCCTGGTAACTACCGCCCCATAAGCTTAACCAGCCTGGTCTGCAAAGCTATGGAAAGAATCATTATGGAACTAATAAACAGAGACATTGGGGACTTACAGACACTTGATCCCAACCAGTTTGGCTTTGTAAAAGGCACATCCTGCCTTTTAAACCTGGTTGACTTTTTCGAAACAGTCACTAGAGCCATTGACGAGGGCAAAGCAAGTCCATACAACCTACCTGGACTTGGCTAAAGCTTTCGACACAATACCCCACTCTGGCATCATAGACAAGCTCAACAGCTTAAATGTAAATCCATATGTCACAAGATGGGTGGCAAACTGGCTAAAGGATAGAACCCATAAAGTCAAAATCGCTGGAGCCATGTCAGACTCAAAGCCAGTGACAAGTGGTGTCCCATAGGGCTCTGTCTTGTGACCCCTCTTATTCGGCATTTATTTCTCAGATGTGAAAGCAAACATGGGAGGGTTGTGGCTGACAAAGTTCACAGATGACTGCAAACTAGACGCCATAGTCGATACACCAGCTGACACATACATCCTACAGTAAGGCCTCACTGAAACGGACAACTGGTGCCGGAGTCATGGCCTTAAACTAAATGCCAAAAAATGTATAGTCATCCCCTTTGGGAAAAACAAAGTGCCCACAAATTATCACATAGGCGGTAACCCACTGAGTATGGAAAAAGTAATCAGAGACCTGGGGACCCAAGTCGATAGTGACCTCTCATTTGACACCCACGTTGCCAAAGTGGTTAGAAAGACTTTCTACCTTGCCCACCTTATCATGAAGGGATTCACATCCAGATCAAAGGAGGTCATTGTGCCCCTGTACTCCTCCCTTATCAGGCCCATGATTGAGTACAATGCCCCATTTGGTATGTACCTCACCCGGCACTTGCAACAGCTAGAGAGACCCCAGAAGTACTTCATCAAGAGGATCAAGGGTCTCCAACATATGTCATATGCTGCCAGACTAGAGAAACTCCAACTCTATTCAGTAGCATACCGCCTACTCAGAGGTGATCTGTGCCTGACGTACAAGGCCATGTCCAATCAGGAATTGATGGACATGCTCCACCTCAAAAAATCCAAATCCATCAGAACCACGAGAGCTAAAGATTTGAACCTCAGCACAAATATGAATAGGACATACTGGAGGGACAGATTCATAACTCAGAGGCTTCCCATACTCTGGAACAGAATCCCAGTTCATGTTAGGCAGAGCCCCTCACTGACTCTCTTCAAGAGAAATCTTGACGAGTGGATGGGAGATCGTATGTTTACCTCAGGGGTCATCTCTGTGTCACTACTAGACAGAGGCACAGTAAACTAATTCTATTATGTAAGGGGGTCTTCACTGTGTCACTACTAGACAGAGGCACAGTATTCTAAATCTATTCTGTACACTTTTGTACCATTACATGGGGTGGCGAAAGCCACATCACTATGGCTAGGCTTATAAATGCCCCAGGGCAGATAGCCTAGTACCAAACTATGAAACTATGAAAGCTATCTCCAAGCAGACTATTTCAAAGTGGATAGGTCACTGCATTTGTTTCTGCTACTCACAGCATGGCAAACCAGTGCCTAAGGGCATTAGGCCACATTCAACCAGAGCTGCAGCCTTTCTCAGGGGAGCACCAACCAAAGACATTTTAGAGGCTGCTAATTGGAATTCAGTGCATACCCTTACAAAACATTACAATCTGCCTCTTTACTCTAAATCCAGGGCAGGCTTTGCCACTGCAGTTCTGCAGAGCCTCATAGCCGCTCCTAATGCTGTTTAGCTCCAGCCCCCCAACCATAGTTTTGGGATTCAACCCAAATGTAATGACTGCAACAGTGAAACACGAAGAACATAATACAGTTGTGTACACTTACCATAAATGTAGATGTTAGTGTATTCACTGTTGCAGTCCAGGTTACCCACCCACCATCCCCCTTATTTTTGCTGGAACTTATCTTTACTTCTCTAATCTATACAACCTAGGTGGTGCATTTGCTTATAGATGAAGGTAAAGCTTATTTTTGGTGCATGTATGTTTTATTTACATAATTTTAGCCTACCCTTTTGGAGGCACCTGACATCTGGGGCAAGAAAAACTGAATAAAATAGCATCGGCTGCATCTTTATACCCCTGACGACCTGACGTCAGGGAAGAGGCGACAGCAACCGACGCAGGACCCAAGACTTTGGAATTCAGGCCGACTGTGAGCATCCTACCAGCAGATTACCCAAATGTAATGACTGCAACAATGAATACACTCGAACATCTACATTTATGGTAAGTGTACACAGCTGTACTGTACGTCACCCACAGAGATATGAAGAGACATAAGTAAAGTTGATGCGTGTGTGCTAAAGGCAGGGAAGGGAATGCCCTTTATCTTCCTGTTTGTTAATTAATTCACAGATTCTGATCTTACTTTGTATCCCTGTTATTGTGTAACACTTTCCTTCATCTAAGTTCTAGTCTCTTTCATCATCTCACTCTACTCTTTGCACACTTGTCATTGACTTTCATCATGTCTGTTAGCCAAAGAATGAAAATTTGGAGCGTTTGGAAAATTTCGGCCGCTAACACAATACCAAAGACTATCTCGGTTCTTACTGTTCATGTAGGCAGCTAATACATTTTAACCTCTTTCTAGTGTAATGTTCACAAAAGCACTTTAATGTTTCAACTGAGGTCCTTTCACCACAACTGATCTGGCCAGCTATGGATACGTAGTGCCTCCATGTAATGAGCTGACTTTTCCAGATACCTTTAAAGTGTTCCCAACCATTTCTTACTCAACAGAAATTAATTTCTATTTGTTTGCCAGGGGGTCTTTGGAAATATCTATTTGATTGTCATCCTTCATCACCACCTGCTTGTGTCTTGAAGAGTTTTTGTAAGCAGGGTACTATTTTTTTGTGGACCTTCACAGGTGACATTTCCTGATTTAAATCTTTTCTATTTCACATAAGGTTCATAGGTTGGTACTAGGCTATCGGCCCTAGGGCCTATACAAGCCTAGCCATAACAATTCCCTGGTTATTTCTTCCCACAATATTTACTTCCCTGGACCCCTGTCTAGCAGGGCAACTGACGTGATCCCTGAGGTGAATTTCCTATCTCCCATCCAATCATCAAGGTTCCTTTTGAAGAGGGCCAAAGAGGCGCTTTGCTTGACATGTATGGGCAGTCTATTCCAGAGTATGGGAGTCTCTGGGTCAGGAATCTATCCCTTCAGCATGTTTTGTTCATTGTGATGACAAGGTTTAGGTCTATGGAGCATGTGGCTCTGATGGATTGGGATTTATCTAAGTGTAACATGTCCAACAACTCTTTTTGACATGGGCTTGTATGTTAAGCAGATATCGCATCTGAGTAGATGATATGCGACAGAGTATAGCTGGTGTTTTTTTTTTGTCTGTCAGCATAGGGCATCTGCTTTAGGCCTGTGATTCATTTAGTGAGGTGTTTCTGCGGCCTTTCCAGTTGTTGCTGATGTCTTGTGAGGTACATACCAAACTGGGCATTGTACTCTATAATGGGTCTAATGAGGGATGAGTACAGTGGGACAATGACCTCTTTTTTGTGGGAGAAAAGCCCTTAGTGATGAGGTGTGCCACATAGAAGGATCTCCTGACTGTTGTGGCGATGTGGTTATAGAAGGTGAGACCACTGTCCACCTGTGTTCCTAAGTCTCTTATCACACTTTTGGTGTTTAGTGTACTGCCACCTATGTGGTAATTCATGGGGATAACTATACACTTCGTAACATTGAGCTTGAGCCCATGGCTCTGGCACCAAGCATCTATTTCTGTAAGGCCCTTTTTTAGAATATTCACATCATTTGGGGATTCAGTAATGGCTCCCAGTTTGCAGTCATCTGCGAACTTTGTTAGCCAGAGTCCCTCAGTGTTAGCCTGTACTTCAGAGAAGTAGATGCCAAACAAGAACGGTCCCAGGACGGAACCCTGAGGTACTTCACTTGTCTGGAGCTGGATTTGGAGTCGGCTACTTTTACAGTGTGGGTTCTGTCAGTAAGTCAGTTGGCAACCCATCGAGTGAAGTAGGGATTTATGCCCAGCTTAGTAAGTTTATCTATGATTCCAGAGTGGGGGATGGTGTTGAAGGCCTTGGCGCGAGCTCCGTATAGGCTGTGTGGACTGCCTTACCCTCGTCCACAGCTCTGGAGACTGATTTGAAGAAGTCAGTCAGGTTCAGGAGACACGATCAGCCCTTCACGAACCCAAACTGGGTGGGATCCAGTGTCTGAAGGTTACCAATGTATTTGTTTATAAGTTCCATAATTATATGTTCCATGGCCTTGCAGATCAGGCTTGTCAGACTGATGGGACAGTAGTTCCCAGGATCCAAAGTGGATCCCCCCTTGTGGAGTGGGATAACTGTAGCTGTGCGCCCCACAGTAGGCATGAAGCCTGAGGTGAGGCTATGATTAAACATGACACTTAGGTGAGGTGCCAGTTCATTTTGTAGCTCATGTAGTACCCAGCCCAGGATGTCATCTGGTCCCATGGATGCTGTATTCTTAGCTTTGGAGAGTGCATTTTTTTTACCTGTGTGGCCGTGATTATCGGGATTTGGCAATCTTTCTGTATTGAAATGGGCCCTTTAGGGGGTGAGAGGGGGATGAAGTTGGCACTGAATCGATCTGCCAGGATATTGGCAATGTCCTTAGGATCAGTATATTTAATGCCATTCTTTTGTAGCTCAGAACAGTTCTGAGCATTGCCATTTAGATTCTTGACATGGCTATAAAATGCCTTGTGGTTGTCTTTGGAACCTTTGGCAATTTTATTTTCATAACTAGCTTTGGAGGATTTTATGAGGGATCTCAGTTTCTTACTGAGGCTGGTAAGGAAGTTTTTTGCATCCTGGAATTTTCCTATTTTCTGAAACAGTTTCTTCCTTCTGTTGTATAGTTTGTTTATGACCGGGAACCACCAGATTGGCTTGGATGTGCTCATACAGTGCTTTAGTGTAGGATTCGGCAGTCGAACTATCAGTTCCTGTCTGCATGGACGTCATGAAGTGTGTCATTTCTGACTGGAGTAGCATGAAGTTGGCCTTGGAGAAGTTTTTTATGGATGTTTCCTTACTGGGGGGTGGGGGTGGGATGTGGATGTCAAAGGTGATTAGCTTGTGGTCAGACCTAACCAACGAGGGGGTGACCACTGGTGTGGAGCATCGATTTCCCATGTTGGTAATGACCAGGTCCAGGATATTGGAGCCCCTGGTGGGACTATGGATTAGCTGATCCAGGGTGTTGGAATTTATGAATTCCAAGAACTGTTGGGCAAAGGTGTTGGTACACGAGTAGTTTTGCCAGTTAATAGCAGGGTAGTTGAAATCACCCAGTATTAGGGTGCTTGGTTGTATCTTAATATTTTCCAGTATGTTTAGAAAGGTGTAGTGAGTATCTTGGGGCATGGTGGGGGATCTGTAGCAAGCTACAATTTGGATTGCAGTCTTACCTAGTGTTAGTTGCACCTGGAGAATTTTGGATGTATTGTGTTGGGCAGCTAGCCTGGAGATGTGAATATCCTTGGTGAATATGGGCACTCCTCCACCTTTAGTGTTTCAGTTCTGGTTTGGTGGCCGAAAAGTGTGGTAAGAGTTGTAGCCTGGTATTTCAGGGGTGCGCTCTGGAGCCTTGAACCAGGTCTCAGTTACTGCACAGATGTCGATGTTCTCCATTTTTAGGAGTGCCTCGAGAGAGTGCATTTTGAGGTTTAGACTTCTAGCATTGAGTAGCATTACCTTCATATTTTGCATACTTGTACTTGTTACGGTGGTGGATTTGTCCTTTGATCCTTGCCTAAAAAAGGCACTATAGGGGTGGCAAGAGCCTTAGCCAGTAACCTGAATCCCAGGGGCGACAGATGCCGATCATCTCTGGCAAAGCATCGTGGTTTGTTGATCATGCTGTCCCAGGCAGACAGATACTGGATCCCCTTTGAATGACCCCAGAAGCTTAGCCAATTGTTGAAGTCAGTCATTTTGCCCTTATACTGTGGTATCATTCTGGGTGAAGGCAGGATGCTAGTCTGGGCTAGGGTCGTACCTGCCTGGGCCACATGATCTGAGAGCTCTTCCATGTCTCTTTTCATGTAGTCCAGGGAGGTACGTCTCAAGTCATTCACTCCAACATGGATAGTGACAGAGTCATATTTGTACTTGTTGTGGAGTGACTTGAGTGCATGTGTTATGTGGCAGATCCTGACACCTGACAGGCAGCTGACTGTAGTTTTCTCCTTGTTCAGCCTGGTGAGTGGGACATCAGTGTGCCTGACTATAGAGTCACCTATGACTAAAGTGTTCGGTACATTGTCTTGCCTTAGGGGCTGTTATGTGGCACACTGGTGTTGTGAGCTATGTGATACTTTGGTTGTGATTGGTGTTTGTTTGCATTTCAGCTTCAGAGGTCCTTGTTGCTTGGGCAGGTTAATGTTAAGGGCTTCCGCATATGTGGGTTTTGTGTTGCTATGTGTGGGTGTTGGTAGTGAGGGTTTTTAAGGGCTATGTGTTGCTTGAGGTGTAGTGCAGGTGTTAACCTTCTCCTCTTTATTGTCTAGCACAATCTTGGCTGGAGAGAGCTTTGCTTCCAGTTTGGCTATGTAAGTGCATCTCTCGCAGGTTGTAGTGTTGGGTGGTAGGAGGAGAGGGTTGTCTATGTACATGAGGCTATTGCTACATTTCCCCAGTATGCCCAGATTCACCAGGTGGACAGGAGAAATCACCGGAAACTGACCCTTGGACATGCCTGGTTAGATGCTTTTTTTTTTTGTAAAGTACAAGAGCTGTTTTCCCTTACCTTGCAAGGTACTTTGCAATTATAGGCTGTTTAGTGCATACGATTAATTTGTCCTTATTAACAAGGAGAGTTGAGTGGTTTTATCAGTTTAAGGCTTCCTAGTGCTTTCCAGCAGGTTTTAGAACAAGTGCTAGTCACAGGGACTCCAACCAGAAACAGTCAGGAATCAGTGCACTGTGCTCCTACTCTCACCAGGATCACAATATAAGCACAGATTTCAAGCTGTCACCTATAAAACAGTTATTAAGCTTTCTGGTGATCAGCAGTCTCCAGGGAACAATGTAACTGCACTCCTTCTCTCACCAGGAGAAAAGAGAAGCACTAATCCCAAGATGACTACTGAGAGGCAGAATGTGGGCTCTGCAATAACTGGTGGTCTTGCAATAGATACTTAAAGGCAAGATGAAAAAATGGTTTATCTTAAACACTGCAGTGTACAGTAGAGGAGTTAGATGTGAAAGTAGGTAGCTAAAGTTTTACCTGTCTAAAAAGTTAAGTTTTAGTGGAGAGTCACTATTTTTAAAACAGCAAGATAGATTGAAAGGGAGTGGTCACTTTTGTATTCTGGTAGTATAACAAAGAGTGAGAAGGTCACTAAAAAAACAATCAGTAAAAACAAAATGAAAACTTCAGCAAAGCTGGAACTTCCACTGAATGACCTCCCAAACAACTTGTACCAGAGGCAGATCGGATATATGTGAGTGATCCTTATGAACATCAGGTGTTTTAGCTAAATGGCGATTAAGAATGCCCATGACTTGCTTCGTCGTTTTAATGAACAATTTCAGGCCAGTAAAGCCAAACCCTGCTAGTTGTGGATATGCATATTTCGGCCTTATGACCTTATCAGCACAGCACAAGCAGAGTGTTTGACTAACCATTAGAAACACAGGGCTCTTATACCCAGCTGATGTCCATTATCGTTAGGGTCACTGCAAAAATATCCCAAACAACAAACTAAAACAATGAGTGAGAAGGTCACTAAAAAAAAATCAGTAAAAAGAAAATGAAAACTCCAGCAAAGCTAGAACTTCCACTGAGTGACCTCCCAAACCTCTTATACTAGAGGAACATGGGATATATGCAACTGATCCTTATGAACATCAGGTGTTTCAGCTAATTGGCAATTCTGAATGCCCATGACTTGTTTCGTCATTTTAATGGACAATTTCAGGCCAGTAAACACCAAAATATGCATATCCACAGCTAGCGGGATGTGGCTTTATTGGCCTGAAATTGTCCATTAAAACGATGAAACAAGTCATGGGCATTTAGAATCACCAATTAGCTGAAACACCTGATGTTCATAAGGATCATTTGCATATTTCCCATGTGCCTCTGCTACAAGAGGTTTGGGAGGCCACTCAGTGGAAGTTGTAGCTTTGCTGTAGTTTTCATTTTGTTTTTACTATTCTGGTAATATGGAATACAGTATGATAGCCAATAAATTTAAATAGTTGAAGGGGAGTGATTTCACAAAATGATAATTTTGTGCTTACTCACACAAGCCAGTAAAAACAGAGGAAATGAGATATATGGTCAAATTAACATAAGGGGCAGGCAACTAGAAAGTTCTGCCCAACTCACAAGAGACAGAGTTGTGGTCTCTTTTCTAGTTTTAATATGCAGTTAAACACAGAATACAAGTAAAACACAAGGTAAAGAAAACAAATCACAGTATTCAAAATATAAAAAGTCAATATAAATAAAGTAATACAAAATGCAACAAATAAAAAGTAAACTAACCTTTCCCTCACAGCAAAGTGTGGCAGAGTCTTGGTGAGCCTTTCTAGTAAAGCTCTGAAAATGTTTTATTTTACCCCTTAAATAGAAGGTTTAGTTTCTAGCTCCACCGCCTCGGTTCACAAATTATTAACCTTAACTGACCTCTTCTGTCTTATGTGTGAGTCTTTAATTGACCTGTTCTAATTTCTGCCTGACTCACAAGAGACAGGGCTTGTAGAAAGTACAGCTCTCAGACAGGCCTCTCAGCCTCTGACTGTGAAACATGGGGACAAAGCCCTTGAAAATCTGATTTTGGCTGCAAATCAGGTACACCTGGATTAGTATAAAGTGGGCATATTTACCAGCATACAAGACCTTGTATCCTGCCCACATGCAAACGACATGTATGGGCATAGGCAAATATATACCACATACACTTTTTAAAAACTGTTTCGTTTTTGTAAAGACTGTAGCTGTGGAGAAGGGGGGGGGGCTACATTTTCTGACATATAGACAGGCACATGCACGCTCACACACACACACACACGCAATTTCTACGTCAGTAGACCTTCCCCATATACACTAAAATATTAGGCAGCATTCATAGTTGAGATTTATTACCCTTTCACCTTCCCACAACAAGATGTCAGCACTAGTAAGCCCCCCCTTCAGCCCTCTCCATTAAAATTTTCTGTACCTTTTAAACCTTATGCATACATTTTCTTGCAAGAGCTCATAAATGAGTTAGTCTTTGACAACAAATATGCCGGGAAAGGGTGGGGGTGGGGCATGGAATTGGTTGGGTGATATGTCCTAACCTGTCTCTACTGAGAAAGCGATTGTGCATATTTGCTAGAGTGTAGCTTTCCTCAGTTATTCATTAGTTTTGGATGCTCAATTCAGTTTTTGTTCCAGTTTCCGAGCTTTAAAAAAAAATAAAATTCACTAGCTGTTTCAGATTGTCAAAATTACAGTGGCCCTGAAATGGAGCTATACTCAGTGACGTGGTCACACAGTTGAAGTCTGGTGATTTTACATAACAGAGCAATCTAACTGTATCAAATGGAGAGAGCTATTTCCTCATACCTGTGAAAGGTATAACCTGTAAGCATATCAGTTTAAGGAAGCATGTGTGCCTGTAATGTTGCCTAAACTATAATTAGGATAACACAATAAAAATAATACTGTAGCAGCAGCACCCATTTACAAATCTGTCACTCATGCTGCATACCTGCTGCAGATTGTGGTATCGTAGTCCACTGTTTGCCAGGCTGTGGATCCCTTTAAAGAAAATAAATTCTTAATTTGTGCACCATTCAGTACTGTTGTACTGCATCAGTTATATACAGAATGAGGACCACAAAGACTTTACTGTTCCAAACTTTCCCTTGTGTTCCCATGCATATTGAGGTGATACATCACTAGCTTGCTGAAAAAAGCATAAAAAAAAGGGATACATCAGTATACATAAGGTCAAGCAGAGGTGCCACAGATTGACTTTGCAGATGTGTGGTCAGCAGCTTTACTGTCTGTGCTTATTAGTCTTCGGCTTCTGGGCAGCTGGGTTGAATCAGAACTGTCAGCATGTGATTTTGGTTGCCAGGACAGAGAACTGATTTGCACATTAAGTCATGATCTTCTTAGTAAAATTGGGGGTTTTGTATTAGAACACTACCCCACCAGATGCGCAGTAGCAAGGACCGGCCAAACTTCGCCCACCACCCTGCATATGACTGTTTTTGCAAGTATTACTCTGAATAAATAAGTGAAGACCTTTGCCATTAAAATGAATATGCAAGACTTTCTAAAAAGTTGAATTTGGCCGCTTCTGTAAGTGCGCAGTACTTAAATCCAAAGTATAGACTGTTGAAATGTACGCATATTAGCTGTTACCTACATAACAACAACAAAAAAACCCCAGAATGTATTATATTATAAAAACTGCACTTTAACATTGAGTCAGCTGCTATTCTAGCACCATTCACTGTGCACTGTTATTATGCAATACTGTACATTGCAAACACTAAATGCCTCACGCTTCTGACTACAACCTGAATGTAACACGCATGAGGCGCGAACCTAAGCAGCTGTGGCATCTGATAGAAAACTGCACTTTCTTGTTGCTTCTGCAACGTGGCAAGCACACTCCCCCCATTACTGCTGAACAGTATATTAAAGAAACATGGAGGGTGCAGGTGGGGCTGCCCCCCCTGGCAAAGCCAATTTCTACAAAACAAATGTAGTAAAGAAACATGGGGGGTGCAGGGGGGGCTCGCCCTCCTGCTAAAGCAATTCCTGTACAAACATATAGTACATACTGAGTTTAACTCAATACTGTAAAACTCCCTTGCAATGGCACTGTTTCAAGAATGCCAAAGCATACCTCTCAAGTGTACAGATTTTCGCCTCTTACTTTTGTTTTGTTTGTCGTACAGTTGTGGTTTTCTGGCAAATCATTGGCAAATTGTTAAGGGTTAGTGTCAGAAAATAACGACAGACATTTGAGTTTCAGACTTCATACCCTTCAGAAAATTCATGTTGATGCAAAACCTGTTATTCTCTCAAATTTTCTAAGTTGGTAAGAGCAATATTTAAAAAGTGTTCCTATTTTGGGGGCTTTGTCCCCCCCATTATTGGTGACTTTGTCCAGATTTCTTGCTCTAACAGCTTGAGTAGTATGTGCCAAAGTACGATCATATGATGAATATTCACCAGGCCACTTGATAATCTGCATGGCTTGTCACTCACTCCTGATTGCCATGCAATATCACACAGGATTGCCCTGTCAGTCATGCAGACCACGTCCATTCCTACACGAAAATCGCGGTGGGGTAATGTTCTAATACAAAGCTAAATTGGGACATTTGATAGGTTTACCTTCCTCATTGTTGCCCAGTGTTATATACCTGAAGTCTTTTTCCACTCCAAACTTGTTCACCATGTTGAAATACTTCACTGTTAGACATCTTACCATGGGGGGAAAAAGGCAGGTTCTTTGGCCTGTGTTCTTTTATGCCCTTACTATTTATCTGTTAACAGTTCTGCTGGTGCCTCTTTAATGTAAACAGTCAACCTGCCTTTCTCTGTCATCCTTCACTACCATCCTGCATGTTTCTCAGATCTTTCTTTCAGCTATCTTCATTGACTTAATCTGCTAATCTGTGACCCCCCCACACGCACAAAGTTTAGCCCTAAGGACTCTTGCGCTATTGCAGTGTGGGGAGCTTGTCTAATTTGGACACTGATCAGTTTCTGTCCTGACTACCGTGCATCAGTTACCTGATTCAGTGTAAAATAAATGAGAGAGAAAACATTACCTTTCCAAGAATGATATCACTGCAGCATGTTTTTCTTCATGTCTGTATTTAGTCTAGCCTTAGTTATGATATATTACATGCAAGAATAATGTGTTAGTCTCTAAAAAAGCAGTTAAGTTTCAGAGTGACGTTAAGTTGGGAAATTACTCTAATATCATGAGACACCTTACAGCTGGTAGTGAGTTGACTTTGCATCTTCTTTGTATGTCATTATTTACTTTTACAAACCGTATGTTTACAGGCATGACTCCATGTATAGCATCATACTGAGGCTGCATTCCTATGCAAGAAACAAGCAACATGGAATGAGTTCATTTACTCTGCCTCTATTCCAGTGGTGACACTCAGTGCATGTTAGGGATATTTGTCTGAAAGAACTTGTTAAATTTCATTAATCTGAGACTAAGAGTAGTAGGGATTTAACATAAGTCTTGGCTAAGGGCACTGATTTATGTTGCTGCCACATCAAAGTATACCTGCCTTTTGGTGTGTATGCAGTTTCCATTTAAAATTTTATAACAGTTACCTTAGGGTTGAAATCTGTGTACCTGAGGCACATGTCTAGAGAAGATAGGAATAGGTACTGAAAACTTCACTTCCCTACATTCATTGCACAATCCTGACTGTTACCCAGACAACTTAGCACAAGAACTAGAGGGGATCAGGCTGGGAGTTTGGAAATGACAGGGCTGTATTAGTTCATCCACCTTGTGGGGGAGGAAACAGCACTGGCTTGCCACTTGGATGACACCTAGTGGGAGCATTGGGTGTTGCACCTGTTGGTCCAAGCCTGTTGGCACCCTGTGGTGTGCATAGTTCATAGGTTCATTGGTAGGTACTAGGCTAGCTGCCCAAGGGCATTTATAAGCCTAGCCAGAGTGTGTCAGTTTTTGCTGCCCCATTAATTAATTAACTGAGCCTCTGTCAAGAAGAGCCAATGAAGTGATCCCAGGGGTGTATTTTCTGTTACCCATCCACTCGTCAAGGTTTCTCTTGAAGAGTGTTAGTGAGGGGCTCTGCCTAATGTAGTTAGCAATTTTGTTCCAAAGCATGGGGAGTCTCTGTAACAGGAATGTATCCCTCCAATATGTTCTATTTATTGTTGTGATGAGGTTTAGCTCACTAGAGCGAGTGGCTCGCAGTGACTTGCATTTCTTTAGGTGGAGCATGTCCATCAATTCTGAGTTGGACATGGCTTTGTAAGTCAGGCAGAGATCACCTCTGAGTAAGCAATATGCCACTTAATACAGCCAGAGTGTTTTCAGTCGGGCTGCATAGGACATATGTTTGAGGCCAGTAGTCATCTTGGTGAGGTACTTTGTGTTCTTTCCAGCTGTTGGAAGTGTCTTGTGAGGTACATCCCAAATGGGGCATTGTACTCTATGATGGGTCTGATGAGTGATGAGTAGAGGGGCACTATAACCTCTTTATTTCTAGATGCGAACCCTTTAGTAATTAGATGGGCTACATAGAATAATTTCCTAACTACTTTGGCAATATGATTGTCAAAGGAGAGATTACTAGCTACCTGGGTCCCCAGATCTCTTATTACCTCTTCTGGATTAAGGGGGCTGCCACCTATGTGGTAATTTATGGGTGTTATGTTTTTCCCAAACGGGATGACTATGGATTTTTTGGCATTTAGCTTGAGACCATGACTTTGACACCAGGTGCCCGTCTCAGTAAGGCCCTTTTGGCGAATGTCCATGTCAGCCGGAGAGTCAGTTATGGCTCCCAGTTTGCAGTCATCGGCGAACTTGGTTAGCCATAGTCCTCCTGTATTTGCCTGTACTTCTGAGAAGTATATGCAAAACAGTAGGGGTCCCAGGACCAAGCCTTGTGGGACACCACTTGTGACTGGTTTAGAGTCAGACCTGGAGCTCGCTATTCTTACCTTGTGAGTTCTGTCTGTAAGCCATTTGGCAACCCATCTCATGACGTAGGGGTTTATGTTCAGGCTGGTGAGTTTTTCTATAATTCCCGAGTGGGGAATGGTGTCAGAAGCCTTGGTGAGGTCAGGGTAGGCTGTGTGAACCACCTTCCCCTCATCTAAGGCCTTGGTGACTGTCTCGAAGAAGTCAACCAGGTTTAGTAGGTGTGATCTACCCTTAACAAAGCCGAACTGGGTCGGGTCAAGTGTTTGGAGGTCCTAATGTCTTTGTTAATGAGTTCCATGATGATGCGCTCCATAGCCTTGCAGACCAGGCTAGTCAGGCTTATGGGGCGATAGTTACCAGGGTCAGTTGTGACCCCTCCTTTGTGGAGCGGAATAACCGTTGCTGTGCGCCATTCTGTGGGCACGTAGCCTGTGGAGAGGCTGAGGTTCAACAGCGTGTTTAGGTGGGGGGTTAGTTCGTTCTGTAGTTCGTGCAAGACGCAGCCTGGGGCACCATCTGGCCCAATTGACGCTGTACTTTTGGCTTTTGAAAGGGCTGTTTTCACCTGTGCATCTGTGATTTCCGGGACACTACACTTTTCCGGTATTGTTGTGGGCCCTTTTGGGGTGAGAAGGGGGTGAAGTTTGCACTGAATCTGTCTGCCAGAATGTTGGCAACATCAGTAGGTTCAGTATATTTTCCTGCTATTTTGCACTAGCTCAGAGCATATCTGCGAGTTGCCATATAGATTCTTGACATAGTTAAAGAAGGCTTTGTGGTTATCTTTCGAATCCTTGGCTATTTTTCTTTCGAAGTTAGCCTTGGATGATTTTATGAGGGACCTAAGTTTCTTACTGATACTGATCAAGGATGTCTTTCCTCCTTGGGATTTGCTTTTTTTCTGAACTAGTTTCCTCCTCCTATTGTATAGCTTGTTTGTAGCAGGGGTCCACCAGACTGGTTTCCTTTTCTTAGGGGAGTGAGTCTTGGTTTTGCTAGGGATGGCACGGTCCATGCATCCTTGTAGGTGCTCATAGAGTGCATTTGTAAAGGTTCCTGCATCTTGGACACTGTTATCCTTTAGCATGGGGGATGTGAAACTTACCACCTCTGTCTTAAGTAAGGTGAAGTTTGCTATAGAAAAGTTTTTCACTGTGGTTTCCTTGGTTGGGGGTGGTGGTGTGGTGTGGACATCCAGAGTGATTAGTTTATGGTCTGATCTAACCAGTGATTGGTTGACCGGTGTAGAACACCAGTCGCCCGTGTTGGTGATGACCAGGTCCAATATGTTTTCACCTCTGGTAAGGGAGTTTACCAGCTGATCCAGGGCATTTGAATTGATAAATTCCAGGAAGCGCTGGACATGGGAGTTTTTACTTGAGTAGTTTTCCCAGTTAATGGTAGGGTAATTGAAATCACCCAATATCAGGGTGTTCGGTAGGACCTTCATGTTTTCCAGTATCTCCAGAAAGGCGAAGTGGTGGTCCTGGGTCATGGAGGGTGATCTGCGGCAGGCCACATTTTGCATTGCAGATTTGCCCAATGTTAGTTGCACATGGATGATCTCAGAGGTATCATGCTGCTCCACTAACCTGGAGGTGTAGGTATCCTTGATAAATATGGATACAACCCCCTTTTTTTGTGTTTCGGTCCATGTTCTGTGGCCAAAATGTGTGGTATGAGTTGTAGCCTGGTAGTGCTGGGGTGCTCTGTGGTGCCTTGAACCAGGTTTCAGTTACTGCACAGATGTCGACTTTCTCCATACTGAGGTGTGCTTAGAGCATGTTCATTTTGAGATTTAAACTCCTGGCGTTGAGTAGCATAACCCTCATTTTTTTATTTGTGCTGTTTACGGAGGTGGGTTTGACTTTTGAGCCTTGCCTAAAAAAGGCACTATGGGGGCAGCAAGAGCCATGGCCAGTATTCGAAAGCCTAGGGGTGACAGGTGCAAGGCGTCTCATGCAAAGCAACGAGGCTTGTTGAGCATGTCCTCCCAGGCTGACAGACACTGGATCCCCTTTGAATGACACCAGAAGCTTAGCCAATTGTTGAAATTGATAATTTTTTTTCTTTATACTGCAGTATCATTCTTGGTGAGGGCAGGATGCTACTCAGGGTCAGGGTCATACCCGCCTGAGCTATATGATCAGAGCGCTCTTCCATGCCTCTTCATGTAGTCTAGGGAGGTACTTCTCAAGTCATTCACACCAACATGAACAATGCCAGAGTCATATTTGTACTTGTTCTGGAGTGACCTGAGTGCTTGTGTTATGTGGCGGATTCTGGCTCCCGACAGGCAGCTAACAGTAACCATATCCTTGTCCAGCCTAGTGAGTGGGACGTCAGTGTGCCTGACTATAAAGTCACCTATTACTAGTGTGTTAGGTATGTTATTTCGCCTTAAGGGCTGTGATTGTGCGGCACACTGATTTTGTGTTTTATGTGTTGTATGGTTTGTGACGGGAGGTGCAGGTTTTTTGGGTGTCTGCTTTGGAGGTCTCTGATGCTTTTGCAGGTTTTTATTTAGAGCCTCTGAGTATGATTTTGTGTATTTATGTGTATTTTTTGCCAGTGCTGGTTTAGTATGTCGATGTGAGGCTGGAGGTGTGGTGTAAGTGTTAACCTTCTCCTCATGACTGCCTGTTCCAGTCTTGGGTGAAGAGAGCTTAGCCTCCAGTTTAGCTATATAATTGCATCTCTTGCATATGTTAATGTTTTGTGGTAGGAGGAGAGGGTTGTCTGTGTACATGAGGCAATTGTAACATTGCCTCAGGATACCCAGGTTCACCAGCTGGACTGGAGAGTATATCTGAAATTGCCCCTTGATCATGCCTGAATAGTAGGGTGAGCTACTTAGTCGCTTGGTTGGTGCGGGGTGAATAATGAGCCTTTCCCTGCTGGGCAATCAAATGTCGGGGTATATTAGTGCTTGCTATTAGGTCTGAGCAAGTGCTGGACTGTAGGATGCTTTTTGAGTGCTTAGGTTGAGAGTTAGACTACTTTCAAGGGAAAAACTGAAGCGGAGACTTGGTGGAGCTGGCAATAATTTAGCCCTAGCTAACCGGCTCTGCCCGGATGTGCAAAACCACGCAAACACGGTTTTTACAGCAGAGAAATAAAAAAGAGAGAAATTAGCCCAAAATGGCCTATAAACTACTAACTTCTGGCCTGGAACCACTCCTCCAGGGACAGATGGCTGCTCAAAGCTCCCTCTCTCACAGGTGAACATAGAAAACCTCCTTCTATCCAAGTAAGGTATGGGCAACTCAAAAACGTGTAACACAGCCCTGAATTCAGCACTAGCCTGAAAACTGGATTATACTAGCTTAGAAAGGTGGGAAATAAGGAACATTTTTTTTTTAAGATAAGGCAAAAACAGTAAAAAAATACACTTAAAACAGCTTTAAACGACTACAAACAGAAAAAAATATACTTAAAACAGCTTTAGATGACTACAAGTAATCAGAAAAGTCGTTTAAACAAATTACCCAATTAACCAGTAAAAAAATCTCAAAACTAAGTCCTGTTCCTGTAGTCTTCAATCAGACAAGTTCTAACAGCACACTCCTGCCACTGGGTGCAGGGGAATCTTCTCCAAAAAAGAATGCCTGGATTAGTGCTCAAGTTATACAAACAAAGCTAAATTCAGCAGGCCTGGATCTAGTCTGTGCTACAGCAAACAAGGCACACCAATTTCAGTAACCAACAGTTCAAATATGCAGACACTATAAGCCTTTAACCAGAAATTCCCAGCTCAGAAGGGCAGAGTCCAACCTCTCCTCTCACAAGAGTGCAGACCACAAACCATCTTAATGTAAAATAACTGGCCTGAAGCCCAAGTGCTTAAACCAGAACTAATACACTTTTAGAATAGTAGACACTGAGCCTTCAGTCAGCAGTTCCCAACTTAAAAGGATGTAAGCTACCTGTCCTGCCACAACAGTGCAGACCACAAACCTTCTTAATGTAAAACAACTGGTCTGAAACCCAAGTGCTTAAACCAAAAGGCTTAGAATGATAGTTACACCAAGCAGTAATAAATACAATTGAGTAGTTTTAAGATGACCAAAAGCAAAATAAAGTAATAGAGTAGGAAGAAACACAAATACAGTAAAAGCAGATGAAGAAAGTGCAATTTTTTTTGAGTGAGAAAATGAGATGGGCCCAGGAAGAGTATCCAAATGCAAATTTACAAGAGGGGTGGGAAGTTTCAAAGCCACCAAGATTAACACCAAAACAAAAGCAGGCAGGGTGGGTGGGGAACTAACTGAAAAAACAGAGCCACAACTTCCAGCTAGATAGTATTCAATGCAACACAAATAAATCAATTTAAATGCTGTATTTGAAAAAAAGTGCAGATAAAGATTTACTTAAATTTACTAATACGTCCAGATGATTGTAGGTAGGTCTTAGCCAGCCAAAGCTCAGAGTTTAAGCAAAAAATAATCCAAAATGTACCACTTATATAAGGCAGAAACCGAATATTAATGAAGTGAAACTGCCCCCACTTATCACTGGTTATGCAGGAATTCTAACAATCATTAACTGAAAAAAACAGATAGTATTCAGTGCAACACAAATAAATCAATGTAAATGCTGTATTATTTGAAAAAAGTGTAGACAAAGATTTACTTAAATTCACTTATATGTCCAGTTGATTGCAGGTAGGTCTTAGCTGGCCAAAGCTCAGAGTTTAAGCAGAAAATAATCCAAAATGTACCACTTATATAAGGCAGAAACCGAATATCAATGAAGTGAAACTACCCCCACTTATCACTGGCTATGCAGGTATTCTAACTAGCACTAAATTCTAACAAGCATTAACTGAAAAAACAGAGCCACAACTTCCAGCTAGATAGTATTCAATGCAACACAAATAAATCAATTTAAATGCTGTATTATTTGAAAAAAGTGCAGATAAAGATTTACTTAAATTCACTTATACGTCCAGTTGATTGCAGGTAGGTCTTAGCCGGCCAAAGAGCAGAGTTTAAGCCTCAACACCACAAGGCGCTCAAGAAAGCCATTCTCAGCATTGTTCCATGAAAAAGGGTAGGCCAGTCAAGCAGAACCTGATCCATTCCTTTCCAGTTGACTTTTCCCATATAAGGAACAAATGGGCTGATGCGACTTCCCAGGCAGGAATAAATGGGCCAAAGGGGTATCTTCTAGCCAAGGGATGCATGACCTTCACCTCTGATAGAATGAAGTCTCCATGCAAATAAAACTGTCCAACAAACTCAGTAATTTAAACCACTGCTTAAACAACATCTTAGCCAATCTTGGTCCTGTATATGCTCATCACAGGGTTAAAACTCAGTGAGTGGCAATTTATTACATTCATGGCTGTTGCATTGCTAAGAGAAGGTTTTGTAGAGGGTGAATCTGCCTTGAACCTCCACAACTACCTAATTTAAATCTAACCACTCCAGGGTCATGCAACCTCAGAGAAAATGACAAATATTTACCCCCCCCCCCCCACACACACACACACACACACATTTACTTACAAGCACTACAGACCACCTTTTAGTATTGCTGCAGATGAACTGCAGTTTCTAGGTGTGTGTTTTGGTTCTCTACAGTTTGTGAGTTCATATTTTAACTTATCTCACACTTTTAACCTGGTCATACAAGGAGTGTATGGGACATACGTGCTTTGCCATACAAACTAGTTGACTTTTAATTTCAGGGCCTGGCATTTGCTACTCCTCAATTCATACACCATTCCTATGCCAGGTGTACCAGGCCAGTACTGTGGTGAGAAGTGATGAGGCTGGGCCGCTATCATATGCAGTCTACCATGATGGTGGAATTTAACAAAGTCCCACTTCCATTGCAGCATTTGTACAGAGGAAGAAACAGTGGCTCAATGGTTAAGATTTCTGCCTCACAGCCTCGGGATCTTGGGTTCAATCCTGATATCCACTCAGTGCTTGTGCAGAATTTACAGATTTTCCCTATGTCTGCATGGGATTTCCCAGGGTACAGTGTTTCCTCCTGCCTTCCAAAAGCATGACAACTGTCAAGAGACCACCATATACATTGCATTTGCCCCTTACTTTTGTGACCAGGGTCATTTTTGAAACAAGTCAGTTAAATTAAAGAATTAAAATTAAATTAAAAAAATTAAGCTTTTGAATATGAGCATGCTTGAAGAGGGGAGGAGAAAATGGTGTCTTTCAGCAGCTACTGACTTATGCTTCATTAGATGTTGCACCTCAGACTTCAGCTGGGAACAGTTTTGTAGTGGCAGCATCCTGCTGTCTTGTCCAAGAGTCTAAGAGTTGGCCTCCATTCACTTAGTGACACCATCCTTATAACGTCATGGCTGTTTTAGAACACTAGATTTTGCTAACTGAACCTCTTTCACCAGTCGCATAGTGAGAAATAGACCATCTGCATCTTCAGGAACAGCATGTCCCTTAGTAAGAATGAGCAGCACTGTGAGAAGCTATACATACAATCTTCCTTGTACTACAGACCCATAGCAAGCCTTTGCTCTCCAGCTAAAATAGGAAAAACTGCTTTACAGACAGCCGCTTAATTACATACAAAAATACAATACCTCACCAGTTGAAAAAATGGCTTCCATCTTAAGAACTGTAGACAATTTTGATATCTTTTGCCTCTCCTCAGAAATTTTCTCTACTATAACGAACTTCTAACCTGAGCCATATTTCTAGACTTAAAAAGAACCTTTGAGATTGATTGATTCATTCATAGGTTAGTACTAGGCTATTGGCCCTAGGGCCTATACAAGCCTAGCCATAACAATTCCCTGGCTATTTCTTCCCACAGTATTTACTTCCCTGGACCCCTGTCTAGCAGGGCGACTGACATGATCCCCGAGGTGAATTTCCTATCTCCCATCCAGTCATCAAGGTACCTTTTGAAGAGATTTATTTATTACATTTGTTAACCAGTTGTCTGACTGGGCCAGGAGCCTGTTTTCAGTGGAGGCCCAGGGAGAAAATCGCCAGAACGGTAACAATACTATAATTGCAAACAATAATAATATGCAAAACAAAATATAAATTCAAATGTTGTGCACAATATATACAGAGTACCTTAACAGAGACACCAGCACAGTTGTAGTACCCATGTCCAACAGTGCTGCAGAAAGCAGATGTAAGTAAGCAATTTAGCATCAAGATGAAAGGAAAAAGTGGTAAAATACACAAGCAGCAGGAAAAGGACTACAGTTAGGAGGAGTAGAATGAGTTATGTAGTTACGGAGCTAGTAGGCATTAGCCTGAAGTTTAGCAGGAACAAAGCCAGTGATTAGCTAGATAGTCCTTTAGGAGTTTTTCGAACTCAAGATAGTTAGGATTTTCTGCAGTGGGCTGAGGAAGAGTGTTCCAAAATTTGGCAATTTTGTGAGAACAGAGGGAGCCGCCATGATAGTTGTGGGAGTGGGTAACCATTAACATTAGTTTTGTCAGAAGATTTGAGTGACCTGAGATTAATACTATGTTTTCAAAGAATGGTGGTTTCCTCCTTGGCTACTGCTGTTAAAAATCTTTGTTAAGACGCTTCTCCTTGTTTCTTCTTTAAAAGAACTTTTATTAAAATGATTTAAAACAAAAAACAAAATAAAAGCTGCAACCTAACCATTTGAAAGTTAGCATTGTAATGCAAAAAAGAGAGAGGAGCGCTTTCGGTTTATCAACCTTCTTCAGATCTTTAATAAAAGTTCTTTTAAAGAAGAAACAAGGAGAAGCGTCTTAACAAAGATTTTTAACAGCAGTAGCCAAGGAGGAAAGCACCATTCTTTGAAAACATATTTGCAGCATCTCTTGGGTTTTCCGCAAGCGTTTGCTCACTTCTCTCTCTACTACTGAGATTAATACTAGGTTGAACTACATTAGAAAGAGCAGGGCAGTTGCTGGGTTGGTGGACTATTATGTGGACCATGATAAGCCGATTCAGAAGTAAAAGGTTAGGGAGTTCTAGCCAGTTGAGCTGGAAAAGAAGTGGGCAGTGGTGAGTTCTGTGTGGTTAATTAGTGGCAAACGTGGCAGTTGTGTTGTAGCAGGCTTCTAGGTTGTTAAGGTCAGGCTTTCACAGGTTTGTGAATATGTAAGATCCTTAGAGAAGGGTAGAAAGCAGGTGTGAATAAGCAGTGGCCAACCTGGCACTTTGAGTAAGGAATGATTTAGCCCTATAGAGGGTGCCAAGTTTGATGTGGAGATGTTCATCGTGTTTCACTGTTGCAGTCATCACTGTAGGGTTCTTCCTGCCGGCAGGCAGCCCTCGGTCGGCCAGAATCCCAAAGTCTGGGTCCGGCGTCGGCTGTTCAGTCATGCTCCCTGACGTCAGAGCGCCAGGAGTACAAAGCTGCCAGCTGACGCCATGTTCTCCAGTCTTTCTTGCCGTGCAGTGGAAGCAGTTCTCAAGTGCCAGTCTGCTGACTCCTGATATTTTTCGTGCTTCATTCCGAAGACTTTCTTCTTCTTCTCAAAGCTAAGTACCCCGTTGGGGAAACTTTTTTCTTGCTCCAGTCCTATGTCAGAAAAAGTTAATAATTGTATTTCTTGTGGGAAGCAAATACCTCATAAGGATTTCCACTCTTACTGTATTCCTTGTTTAGGCCCTGACCACGACGTAGCTAGTTGTCGGTTTTGTGCTAGATTTAATCAACGTACTATTAAGCGGAGATACGATTTTGCTTTTCACTACTTTGGCAGGCGATTTAATTACAATATGTTGTCAGACACGCTTCTGACTACCGGAGTTCACAAATGATGCAAGGATAAGGACAGGCCTTCGAGGTCCAAATCAGACGACGGTTTACAAGCAGAGCCAGCTACAGGTTCAGCCGTCGTCAGTGAGGCGCTTTTGCAGCTCCTGTCGTTGGCCATTACAGAACCTCTTGCCGAAACAGACTCCCACGAGGAGCCAGCTAGGCCTTTGAGTACTCCAGGTGCAGGACCTTCGGACAATGCTCACTCGGATGGGTCCGGAGCCGCTGTGCAGGTACCAGCTTCCGAGGGGGTTTTCAGGCCTACACAGCTTCACATAAAGGCAAAGACAAAGGCTAAGACTCCTCCTAAATCAAAGAATCAAGCCCAGGCCTCCTCTGATCCGGGACCCAAATCTCAGAAACAAATGCTTAAAATGGCGGAGGACTTACTAACTATGATTAGGGGTTCACATCCCCCCCCAGACAAAAGGCCAAGGCAAGAATTGGATTATGAATCCTCTGATCAGGCGTCTATTTCTTCAGTGTCTTCCTCTGAACAGGAATATACTTTCCCTTCTTATGAGGATTCTGATGCTGAGGAATCCATTCCTTCAGCTTCTCCCCTGAGGATTTTTCTTTTGGGGAAACTTTACATGACATGAGGGAACATTTTCACTGGGAAGGACAGGAGTACTCTGAATCTAAGAGAAGGCTTAGAAATTTCCTTCTTCTTCCCCAACACAGACCCCTGGCTATTCCTCCTATCTTGGATATTGTGGATGATGACTTTTCTGAGGCTAATTTAACTCCTGACTCCTTTCCTCCAGCCCCTGCAAAGCCTGACAGATATTACAGGGTCCCTGACTCCTACCAGTTCCTTTATAAAAATCCTACTGCTGATCCAGAAACCATTTCTCAGGGTCCTAAGGGTGTTAAGGCCGCCTCTGCTAAGAACCCTATTCCGTCAGATAAGGATTCTAGAGCTTTGGAGAGATGGGGCAAAAAAGTGTACACTTCTGCTACTTTATCCATTAGGGCTTTAAATTGTCAATTTCATATGGTAAAATATCAGCAGTTTCTGCTGTCTGTTATGAATCAAAAGCTGGGTACCATTTCTGCATGTGCAGACAGTAAGGAATTACATGATTTGATGCATGCTACTGAGCTGGTGGGGAAACATACCTTACACTGTGGTTTTGATGCCTTGGAGGCTTCATGCAGGGTGGCTGCCACTGGCACAGTCATTAGAAGGCATGCTTGGTTAAAGGAACAAAACTTGCCTGATAAAGTGAAAGCAAAGTTACTGGATGCTCCTGTTCAGCATAATGTTTTGTTTGCATCTAAGGCTGAAGAGGTGATGAAGAAAATGGAGGATAAGGCAAAATCCTTGCAAACGGTTAAGGATTTCTTACAAGTTCAGCCCCCAAGATTTAGCAGAAATTGGCCAACTAAAAATTGGTCCGTTCCCAGCTCGGACAGGCCTCAGAGGGGTAGATATAGGCACACCAGAGGGAGGGCCCAAGCACAGACATCTTACAGACCTAGACAGTGGAGTGCTTCCACCCCCAGACGTGGGGAGGACAGACCTCAGTCTTATAGAAAACAGGCTTAATGACTCCTCCTGCATGGCTCCAGGAACCTCTCTCCTGGAAGCCCCTCTAGGAGGAAAACTCTCTCTCTTTCACCAAAATTGGACTTACATAACCCAAGACAAGTGGGTTCTGGATGTAGTTTCAAGAGGTTACAAATTCCACTTTCATACCTTGCCAAGACCAAACGGATGGCCAGACCTACCAAAACACCAATGGGCAGAGGCATTAAACCAGGTGGGATCCCTCATGGCTATGAGGGCCATAGAACTGGTTCCACAATCAGAGATGGGGCAAGGCTTTTACTCAAGGCTCTTTCTAGTTCCCAGAAAACAAAATTCCTGGAGACCCATCCTGGATCTGTCAGTCTTAAATACTTTCCTGGAGATACCAAAGTTCAAGATGCTTACTCTGCAGCAGCTCCTGCCAATGTTGAGCAAAAATGCATGGATGGTGACATTGGATTTAAAGGAGGCTTACCTACACATCCCTATCAGACAGGAGTGCAGAAAATACCTCAGGTTCAAGGCCGACTCAAAACATTACCAATTCTCTGCGCTGCCCTTTGACTTGTCTACTGCACCCAGGGTCTTCACCAAGTGCCTGGCATCAGTAGTAGCTTACTGCCGACTCAAGGGAATTCAAATTTACCCTTATCTGGACGACTGCCTTATTCAAGCAGACAGCAAGGATGTCTTACTCCAGCACCTGGAATTTGTTCAAAATCTACTTAAGTACCTGGGATTCACTCTGAACATAAAAAAGTCAAATTTGACTCCCACACAGCAGATAACTTTTCTGGGTGCTCTTCTAAACACAACAACCCAGATGGCATCCCTGACATCCGAAAAACAACTTCATTCAGCTGGCTTCAACTTTCAAAACCCTGGCGTTAATGTCTCAACTAACTGCAAGGAAATTCCTGCAGGCTTTGGGTTACATGGTCTCCTGCATCCTTCTCATACCATATGCAAGACTGCATATGAGAAAAATACAATGGTACCTAAAAAGCATATGGTCCCAGCATTGCCACAGTCTAGACACACAGATTGCTGTCTTGCCCTGCCTGCAAAAGTAATTCCATTGGTGGACCATGGCATGTCTTCAAAACAAAGGGAAAGTCTTCAGTCTGCCTCCAACCAACCAAGTGTTAACCACGGACGCCTCGGATTACGCATGGGGAGCCCACTTGCAGGGGAAAGGCCTGCAAGGTTTTTGGACAGAGGATCAGAAGCACCTACATATCAATTTAAAATAGATGTTAGCTGTACAGAATGCCCTCTTGGCTTTCAGGGATCTTCTACAGCCAGGGCAACTACTGATATGGACAGACAACACTACAGTTATGTGGTACATAAACAAGCAAGGGGGTTCACACTCCTACCCCCTTTGCAGACTAGCCATGACTGTATGGAACACAGCTCTAGCTTACAAAGTGGATCTACAAGCTCAGTTCCTGCCAGGGAAACAAAATATTCTGGCAGACAGCCTGAGCAGGAACCTGTCAGACCCACACGAGTGGATGCTAGACACCCAAATATTCAAGATGATTACAGAAGCCTGGGGCTGCCCGGACATAGATCTATTTGCATCCCCCCTCAACTACCAGTTACAGATTTTTTGCACAAGGACATATCACAAACTAGCATGGAATGTGGATGCTCTCTCATTCAGTTGGAGGAACCTCTCGGTGTATGCCTTTCCTCCTCTACCTCTTCTTCCACGGGTGTTATTAAAGATAAAGCAGGACAAACCCAAGATGATTTTACTGGCCCCAAATTGGCCTTGTCAATTTTGGTACTCAACACTGATGAATCTATCCCAGGAGCCTCCTTGGATTCTACCTCAGATTCCAAATCTTTTGTCCCAACCCCAGGGCCGGGTTCTGCACTCTCATGTCAAAATTCTCAGCCTGGCAGCCTGGCGTATTCAGGGTCTATGATTAATCCTACCCTTACCAAATAGGTTATGGGTGTCATCTTAGAAGCCAGATGGCATAGCACTAGAAAATCTTATGAAGGTAAATGGAAGAGATTTTGCACCTGGATGCATGCTCAGGATTCATATCCTCTCATTCCTAATATTCCATTGATTTTACATTACCTGACAGACATGTTACATAAGGGTTTTTCCTTTTCCTCCATAAAAATACATGCCTCAGCTATCTCTGCACATTACAATACAGATCCTCCAATGTTTTCACATCCACTTCTGAAACAATATCTCAGAGGAGCAAAGAAGTTAAGGCCCCCTAGGACACCACCCGTACCTGCCTGGGACCTCAACTATGTTCTGGAAAAACTTACTCTGCCTCCTTTTAAGCCTGCTTGCCACATCTGATATTAAGTATTTATCATGGAAGACAGCTGTCCTACTGGCTTTGACTTCAGCCAGGAGAGTCTCGGAGTTACAAGCACTCATGGCTGTGGAACCTTATATTATTTTTCACCAAGACAGGGTGTCTTTAAGGACTAATCCTACTTTCATGCCTAAAGTGGTTTCTAAGGTGGCTTTAAACCAAACTATTCACCTGCCAACTTTTTTCACTAATCCACAAAATAAGGGGGAAAGGATCTTGCATTCCTTAGACGTGCACAGGCAGCTTCATTTTTACCTGGACAGAACCAAGGATATCAGGAAAACAGAACAACTGTTTGTTTCTTATGCAACAAATTCCCAAGGCAAAGCTATTTCAAAACAGACCATTTCTAAATGGATTGCTCATGGAATCAGATTTTGTTACTCTCATCATGGAAAGCAAATCCTAGGAAAAATTAGGACTCACTCTACCAGAGCTGCTGCTACTTCAGCTGCCTTTCTCAGGGGAGTACCTACCAAAGATATTTTGGAAGCTGCAACTTGGAGTTCAGTGCATACTTTCTCTAAGCAGTATAATCTCCCTCTTTATTCTAGGTCTAGGGCAGGCTTTGCTTCTGCAGTCTTGCAGGGCCTTCTAGCCGCCCCTTCTACTCTATAACCACCACCCTTTATCTCAGCTTTGGGATTCAACCCTACAGTGATGACTGCAACAGTGAAACACGATGAACATAGTACAGTTGTGTACACTTACCATAAATGTAGATGTTCGAGTGTCTCCTCTGTTGCAGTCTAGGTTACCCACCCTCCTGTCCCCTCTTTTACTTTTATTAGTATGGTTTCCTACTTCACCCTTTTTCTGAGGTGTATTTGCTACAGGGTATGGGGTTTGTTGTATGTTACATTTTTATTTTACTATTAGCCTTCACTTTTGGGCACCTGACATCCGGGGCAAGAAAAACTGGAGAACATGGCATCGGCTGGCAGCTTTGTTCTCCTGGCGCTCTGACGTCAGGGAGCATGACTGAACAGCCGACGCCGGACCCAGACTTTGGGATTCTGGCCGACCGAGGGCTGCCTGCTGGCATGAAGAACCCTACAGTGATGACTGCAACAGTGAAGACACTCGAACATCTACATTTATGGTAAGTGTACACGACTGTACTTTTTTGATAGTCAGAGAAATATGTTTATCAAATTTTAGATTATGTTCTATTGTGACACCTAGATGTTTAGTCTGATTCATGGGTTCAATCTCAGGATCATAGGAGGTTACTAGGCTATTGGCCCCAAGATGCTTATAAGTCTAGACAAGAGTTTAGCCCATGTTTAGACAAGTCAGCACCCAAAGCCCCCCTGTCCAGCAGGGACACAGGTGGGATCCCAGGGGTGTATTTTCTGTTTCTCATCCAGTTATTCAGGTTGCACTTAAAAAGAGATATTGAGGTACTCTGCTTTACGTGGAGAGGGAGTCTATTCCACAAAAGGGGGAGTCTCTGGGACACAAATCTGTCCCGCCAACAAGTCCTATTGATGTAACAGACCAGGTTGAGGTTGCACGTGCAGGTTAATCGAGTGAAGCTTGACTTGCGGATGTGCAGCAGTCCCACCAGGGCAGCGTCTGAGATTTCTTTGTATGCTAGACAGAAGTTATCTCTGAGGAGTCTGTGGGAGACTGAGTATAGGGGCAGGGCTTTTAGCCTATCTGTGTAGGGTAGATGTTTGAGGCCCTGGATTCTCCGGGTGAGGAACCTCTGTGGTCTGTCCAGCTGCTGTAGTTCAGATACTATTAGATATAACATTTAAGGAAAAATAGGGCTGAGTCTAACAGTAATACTAGATTAAAGAGAATCAAACATACAATAAGTATAAATGTTCCATTATATGATACTCTACAGTAGGATTATAGCTAAAATATAAAACCTAGGCATAGAGTAATAGTACAAGACATAGTATGCAAACAGAAATAGAAAGAGGTCAGAATAAGTAAATATCTATATAGTTAAAGAATATAAACATGTCTACAGGTGTGAGAGGTTGGAGTAGTGGTTAAGGTGTTCACCTTATAGACACAAGGTGCAGAGTTTGATTTTCACATGGGGTAATTGGCTAGGTTTGGAATGGCCAACAAAGACAGTTAGCCTGGTACTAATTTATGAATTTATGATCCTATGAACAACTTTGCACATAGTAAAAAAAATAGAAAAAAATATAAAGTCATTTGACTTGTAGATTAATAAATATGAAAATGACGTACTTCCTCCCTGTAGTAGTAAAACGAAGCAATTTACACCAAAGCAACACTTCCACTGTTCGAAGAACCAGACCGTTGGAGAAACGTTGGAATGGAAAAGACTTTATTGCTCTTATCTTTAAAATAGCATTAAAAACTTCGCTATTCAGCGAAAATCATTCATTTAACCAGAAAAAAACAGTTGAAATAAAGTGCTTTCGCTTGGTCTCAATACCAAGCTTTATCAAGATGAAATATGTGCTGAATAGAGCTGTTAATATAGGGCTCATTTACCACCATGTGACAACAAATAATAATTAAGCTTTAAAGCTATACAGTCATTAGCTAACCTAACTACACTTCATTTGAAACATTATACCATTACTATATAATACATTAATGTTCATATAAATAAAATATAGGAAATCATGTTAACCTTGTTAAAATATTTGATCCATATTCCTATATCCTATAATAGAACTAATTCACTTTATGTTCTTTACCCTAATATTTAATTATATACTACCAGTAGCTATCCAAACTAATGTATACATAAATATATAAAAATATGAAAATGTATATAGATATTTTGATGTATAAATATATAAATGAATAGACAAATGTTTATAAAAAATATATTCTTAAAAATACATTTGATGAATATTTTTTAAAAGCTGCTCCCTAAAATACTTGTTAAAAACCAATGTATTATTACAAAAAATTAATGAACATATTATCCTATATTGTGTTACATTAATGTATCTAAACAAATAGCATACTGATCGAATGATTGTCAATTTCTGTAAACAATACATTAAATTACTTATAAAATCACAGTCTGGCCATTCTATATTTAAGAACACTTTTTATGTTTATGTTATCATTCAAACCAGGACTAGTGGCAGCATCTAATTTAAGCTGCCACAAAAGTTCCTTATATTCTAAACGTGCTTCCCAATCACCCCCTCTACCATCCATTTGTACTTGTTCTAACACAATAAAGTTTATACACATCTCTGGGCATGAAGTAGAATGTTTATAAAAAGCATTGGTTTCTTTTTTTCTAGAAGCCTCGTACAAATGCTCATAAATTCTCTTTCTTAGTGATGTCTCTGTTTTACCAACATAAAAACTAAAACACTTTGTGCAATAACCCAAATATACTATTCCTTGCGTTGCACAATTCCCATAAATGTTGGCTTTGAAATGAAAATTCCTTGAAGGGATATATAAAGAGCCTCTATTTGCAATAGATGTGCACTGTTTGCACATTCCACATTTGTAGGTGCCTTTTTTCAAATTCTTACTATTGCTAGTTCTCCCTTGGGGTTGAAACTTCTCAAATAATTATTTTATGTTGGTGTCCCTATGTCTGGTAAATCTAGGATACTTCGAAATATGTTTTTTCAAATCTTCATGTCCTGTTAAAACCGGCCAAAACTTAGTGATTACCTCTTCAATTTGTTTAGAGTTATTTGAATAGGTATGTGTATAGTTATTGGAGAAACCAGTATTATTAACTTGACTGGGTTTTGGTTCCTGAGTCTGTCCCAAACCTAATAAAGGGGGATACTTATTCTCTCTATGGTCCAAGACTTCTTTACTCATCTCGTCTATCAATCCTTCAGGATAACCTCTTTCTAAAAACATACTTTTTAATGTCATCAACTCTTCCATAAAATATTCTAAAGTACTTGACATTCTTGATGCCCTAATCATTTGCCCTTTAATAATGCCTTTTTTCTGATAATAAGGATGGCCACTTGTAAAATGTAGGTAAGTGTTGGAAAAAGTGGGTTTTCTGTACAACTTGGAAGTGAATCTATTATTGACACGATCTTTAGAAACTGTCCCATCCAAATAGTTCATTTTCTCATTACTACTGACATGTGTGAAAGACAAAAAAGAAGTCGTGGAATTGATGTATTCAAAAAATTCCAAAAATTGTTCCTCAGTACCACTCCACAAAATAC
Organism: Protopterus annectens; assembly: GCF_019279795.1. NCBI lineage: Eukaryota > Metazoa > Chordata > Ceratodontiformes > Protopteridae > Protopterus > Protopterus annectens. The sequence continues at coordinate 134,187,336 of NC_056739.1, forward strand.
TTATATCGTCTAGAAATCTGGTATAATGTTTTATGTACTCCTTCCATTGAGTGGAAAAAATGAAGTCCTGCTCCCATCTGTGTAATACTATATTTGCATACATGGAGGTGCATGGTGCACCCATTGCCACCCCCTTTTTTTGTTTGTATATCTCTCCATTAAAAAACATGAAATTATTTTTCAATATAATTTCCATGAATTCAACAAGTAAATTAATGGTATTGGCCGACAAACCTGATTCTTTCACTAATGTTTCATTGAACCAATTCAAACCCTATTCATGTGGAATACTCTAAAACAAATCCACATCATCAATAGTTATCAGTATTAAATCTACTTGAAAAAAATCTTCCTGTATACCTCTTAAAAAGTCTCAGGAATCCTTACATATGTATTCCAAGGTTGTGGCAAAGTTCTTGAGCATGTAGTCAACAAACTTACCTATAGGTTCTAAAATACCTCCTTTACCTGACACTATAGGCCTGAATTTTAATGGTTCAAGACCTTTGTGTGTTTTAGGGATTCCAAAAATTATTGGTATCTTAGGTTTGTTGACATTCAGGTAATTATATACCTCCTCATTGATGAACCCTTGTAATAAATTGTCCATCAGGGTATACTTAATTTTAGAATAAGCTAAATTCACTTCATTTTTGGAAAACAGTTCATATTTTTCAGAGTCTTGTAACATATTAAACAGATACATTTCATAGTCCTGCATATACATCAAAACCAGCCCTCCTCCTTTGTCTGGCTTCATGGTTCTACACTTTTCTTTCCTTAGGAGCTGAATTAATGCCATCTCTTCTGATTTCATATTAGCAGGTGCTCTATCTGTTTTTTTAGAAATGATCTTTCTTATTTCCTTACTAACCATTTCCTCAAATACTTTTAAAAATGGGTGGGTTGGGGGGTTGAAAGTACCAGATCTAGTTAATGTGGTTTTTGTGTAGGGCTGTCCATTAAAATTCAGAGTTAAGTTTATCTGCCTTATAAATAGCTTCAAATCTATTAAAGCTTCTGCTAAATCAGCAGGGCACGTTGGAATAAAATGAAGACCTTTTATAAACAAATCAAAAAACTCCTTCTTGATTTCTATCTCTGTAAAATTGTATATTGTGAAGTTTTTATCCTTCACCAAGGTATATTCTTTACTTTCTTCACTTTCATGTAAAACTACTTCAATGGAGTCGTCAAAATCTAAAAAATTATTAGTCACTCCCAAATCTATGACTTTCTCCATTTCTGTTGTTGAAAGTTCTCCCCCCTCCCCATTAGTCCTGGGGAAAGTGAAAATCCTGATGGGAGTTCTTTCTACTTTTTTCAGCTAATCTTTCACTCCTTCTCAATGGTTCAGTGAGAGGTTGTGCATGGCCATTCCTATATGTAGTTATCTGAGCTCCAACCCTATTACGGTCGTCTTTCCATTTATTTCTCACTACCACAGGGTAAGCTAACCCTTCTTTGTATTCGTTTAAATCCCTTTCTAGTTTATTAATTTTCCTATTCAAAATTTTCAAACAATACTGGTCTACCTCATTAAATACATTATCATAGCTTTTTTTAACAGATAAAAAATTGGTGTCATTAATCAACTTTTCATTCTGGACATTTAAATCCTTTAGGAGAATGTCAGCCTTAGCTTCATATTCTTCAGCTATTACTTCCAATACCTGTAGTTCAGCTCTGTTAAAAATGTTACACAGTTTCTCATAATATGCTGTACCTGGCTGCACGTTGTTGGGAAACTTAAAACAACGTAAGCCCTTAGGTACCCGTTCAGCATTTACACATTCTTTTAAATAGTTGATCTCTAATTGGTTACTTTTGTACAAATATAATCTTTCTTTTAAATTATTGAACTGCTGTTCAGTGTCAGTTTTATCAACTTGTACAGTACCTTGTTTGAACCAGAACTGCTGGTCTGCCCAGACATTGAAATGAAATTGTCTGTTTGTAGCATCAAGTTCAGATGAACGCTGAGCAGGAAATATATCCACAGGATTGTTACCAGCTTGTTTAGATGAAACATGTCCTTGGTTAAAGTCGTTTTGCGTTCCTTGTTGTGGAACCACTGTTTCACAAGTTGTACGCGTTTTTCTTTGTTCTAACGCCTGTTCTTGGTTACCAGGAATTGGACAGGAAGTCCCGCCTCTATTGCTTCTTAGCATCTCATTTAATTGGGTTAACAAATCCAAAACTTTGTTGAACTCTGCGCGTGTCACCGGAGCATCATCGCCCTCTGTTCTAAGTAATTGTGGTGTATTAAGAAAGTCCCCTTGGTCTGCTTCCTCTGCCATGGAAAAAATAAAGACCAATAATCAAACGAAAAACGAAGGAATTTACACCAAAGCAACACTTCCACTGTTCGAAGAACCAGACCGTTGGAGAAACGTTGGAATGGAAAAGACTTTATTGCTCTTATCTTTAAAATGGCATTAAAAACTTCGCTATTCAGCGAAAATCATTCATTTAACCAGAAAAAACAGTTGAAATCAAGCGCTTTCGCTTGGTCTCAATACCAAGCTTTATCAAGATGAAATATGTGCTTAATAGAGCTGTTAATATAGGGCTCATTTACCACCATGTGACAACAAATAATAATTAAGCTTTAAAGCTATACAGTCATTAGCTAACCTAACTACACTTCATTTGAAACATTATACCATTACTATATAATACATTAATGTTCATATAAATAAAATATAGGAAATCATGTTAACCTTATTAAAATATTTGATCCATATTCTTATATCCTATAATAGAACGAATTCACTTTGTTCTTTACCCTAATATTTAATTATATACTACCAGAAGCTATCCAAACTAATGTATACATAAATATATAAAAATATGAAAATGTATATAAAAAATGTATATAGATATTTCAATGTATAAATATATAAATGAATAGACAAATGTTTATAAAAAATATATTCTTAAAAATACATTTGATGAATATTATATATTAATGAATATCCCTATAGTAGACCAGGGAGACAATGTTAGGTACAGGGAAAAATGAATGTAGAAATAATTCAGTTTGGTCAACTTATAATAAAGATTCTGAACATCTTTTTAACTTTTCCTATTCATAATAACTCACTGACGAGCTTTTGTAAGATGATGCTTACTAGAAATATGAGAGACCTTAATATGAATCAGAAGCATGAGCATTGGTATCCTAATGGATGCAGTTTGTTCGTCTTTTCAACAAACTAGGAATACATTATTCCATGGTAGAATGTTTTGGGGTTATACCATTTGGTAATGTTTTGTTTCAAAAGTTTTGTCCACAGCTGAAGAGTTCATGTTGTTATATATAAAGTATATAATAAGTTATGTGCATAAATGTGATTTCATTATACCTGTTTTTTTTCCTCTCTTCCATAAATGTCTGATTTTAAATGCATATTTATTAATATTAATGGATTGAATAATCCAGTAAAGAGGGGGAGTCTGTTCAAATACTTGCAATCACATAAAGCTCAAATATTATTTCTACATGAGATACATTTGCTTAATAAAAATGTAAGTAAACTTTCATTAAAGAATTATTTGGAATTATTTGGTTTTAGAAGGTTCTGGCTTTCTAGCTGAAAGAAGAGGCACCCTAATTTTATGGAAGTACTCACCAGTAATGCCTAAAGTAAAAGATACCTATGGTGGTAAAAATGGTATGTTAAACATTGTTATAATTGAGTGGAACAGAAAACTATATACATTAGTGAACTCTTATTGGATTCCAGGGGTTGGATCTAAAGATGCAAAAAATTACTTAGACACACTATAGCCTATTACATGAAAGGTGAAATCATAATGGCTGGTGATATTAATTCTATTTTATCAGACAAAGATTTCACTGCAGATAGAAAACTGACAATCACATCTTCAGCCCAACACTTAATGAATTTTATAAATCTAATGACTTTAAAGGATACATATGAGCTAAGGAAAACAAAATTGGTTCAATTTACCCATTATTCATATAGATATGGAACACAAATATTGATAAAATTTTTGTGTCAAACAATCTATTATCACAGAGAAGTTTCAGTAGAAGTTCTTTGTGTTTCACTGTTGCAGTCACTACATTTGGGTTATCTGCTTGCAGGTAGCCCTCAGCTGGCCTGATTATCAAAGTCTTGGGTCCTGCGTCGGTTGCTGTCTCTTCTTCCATGACATCAGGTAGTCAGCGGTATAAACCATGCAGCCGATGCCATTACATCAGTCTTTCTTGCCGTTTGGTGTCCGAAGCAGAAGCAAGTGCCGGTCGGCCGACTCCTGAAATTTTTGTTTTCGAGTTTCAGAACCGAAGTCTTCTAAAAAGCTTAGTACCCCATTGGGGGGATCCTTTTTCTTGCTTTAAACCAATGTCAGTAAAAGTTAACAATTGTATTTCTTGTGGAAAGCAAATACCTCATAAAGATTTTCATTCGTACTGCATTCCTTGCTTTAGGCCCAGACCACGATGTTCCCTCGCTGTTGGTTTTGTGCCTTATTCAATCCTTGTACTATTCGTCGGCGGTTCATTTTTGCACCAAACTATTTCGGTACTCGGTTCAATTATCCAGAAATGGCTTCGGTAAGCCATCCGACTACTGACATTCTGAAAAAATTTAAAGATAAAGACAGAGACAGACAGCATAGGTCCAAAGCTGCCAACGACGCTTCTGTTAAGCTAGTCGCCAGTTTGCCAATACTCAGTGAGGTGCTTTCGCAGCCCCTGATGCCCGTTAATTCAGATTCGCAGGCCTCTACTTAGACCCATTCGGAGTCCGGTATTACACGAGATGCTTCTTCGACTATGGAACCTGCGGATGTCCCTACCTTGGATGGGTCCAGAGCCGCTGTGCAGGCACCGGCTTCTGAGGGTGTATTCAGGCCTACTGACTTGCATATCAGACCAATGCCATCTTCTTCTTCAAGGTCTAAGACTCGATCCACGCCTAAAAAACTGATGTCCAAACCGCATGGTCAGGCCCATATGCCTAAAAAAACAAATGATAAGAATGGCTGAAGACCTTATTACTCTAATTAGGGGAAGCCACCCGTCTCCCTCTAAGGGACCTAGAATGGATTTTCCTTCTGATTCTTCTGATCAGGATTCTGAAATTTCTGTTTCTTCTGATGATCAGGATTTGCCGTTATCTACCTATGAGGATTCTGATGCAGTGGACTCCATTCCCTCTGCTTTCCTCCAGAAGATTTCTCTTTTGCTGAAACTTTGCACACTCTTAGGGAGCATTTCCACTGGGAAAGCCAGGATTACTCTTACTCCAAAAATAGGCTTAGGGAATTCTTACTCCTGTCTCAACACAGGCCTTTAGCTATTCCCCCTGTACTGGACATTGTCGATGATGCCTTCTTGGAATCTAGCCTGGCCCCAGACACCTTACCTCCGACACCCAGGAAACCTGACTGGTATTACAGAGTATCTGATTTTCATAAGTTCCTCTTTAAGAATCCTACTGCGGACCCAGAGACCATTTCACAGGGACCCAAAGGCATTAAGGCTACTACTGCCAAAAATCCTACCCTCTCGGATAGAGATTCCAGGGTCCTGGACAGATGGGGTAAGAAGGTATACAATTCTGCTTCTTTGGCCATTAGGGCCTTAAACTGCCAGTTTCATATGTTAAAGTACCAGCAGCATATTATTGGATTACTTAAACAGAAATTGATGTTGATTTCCTGACTGTGCTGAAAATAAAGATTTACAGGATTTAATGCATTCTGCTGAACAAGTTGGTAAACATACTTTGCAATGTGGTTTTGACTCCTTAGAGGCATCTTGTAGGACTGCTGTTATTGGGTCTGTTCTTAGAAGACATGCTTGGCCTAAGGAGCAAACTCTACCAGATCATGTTAAAGCCAAATTACTGGATGCTCCCTTAAACCAGGACCACCTGTTTGGCAACAAAGCAGAAGAAGTTCTTAAAAAGATGGAGGAAAAAGCTAAATCTATGCAAACTGTTAAAGATTTCCTGCAAGTACACCTTCCCAGATTTAGTAGGCATTGGCCTTCTAAGAATTGGTCCTTTCCTGTCTCTTCCAGGCCTTCTCAGTCCAAATCCAAACACAGCAGACCACCTAGGCCACAGTCTCAAGGTACGCACAGGCCTAAGCAGTGGGGGGCTCCCACTTCCAAAGCTGGAAGTAGTAAGACACCCCCCTATGGTAAGCTGTCACAATGACTTAACCTTAAACCTTCCAAGCCCTGTTCAACTGATTGCACCTTTAGGGGGAAAGATCACCCTGCATGCAAAAAACTGGGAACTCATTACCCAAGACAAATGGGTTTTAAATATAGTTTCCCAAGGATACAGATTCCACTTCCACACCTTACCAACCCCAAAAGGTTGGCCAGACCTACCCCCAAATCAGTGGGCAGAGGCTCAACAGCAGGTCCTCTCTCTTCTAAGTATCAGAGCTATTCAACCTGTCCCAGCAGAAGAATGGGGACATGGTTTTTACTCCAGACTTTTCCTGATACCCAGGAAAGAAAACTCCTGGCGCCCTATCCTGGACTTATCTATCCTAAACACCTTTTTGGTAATTCCAAAATTCAAAATGCCAACCCTTCGTCAGCTGCTTTCCGTGCTGGGCAAAAATGCCTGGTTAACAACACTGGATTTAAAGGAAGCTTACCTGCACATCCCAATAAGGGACTCTTGCAGAAGATACCTATGCTTCAGAGCAGGCTACATGCACTATCAGTTCTCTGCACTGCCCTTTGGCTTATCTACTGCGCCCAGGGTATTCACAAAATGCCTAGCTCCAGTCATTGCATTTTGTAGGCAAAGAAATATTCATATATACCCATACCTGGACGATTGTCTACTTCAGGCAGAAAGCCAGGACATACTATTAAATCATCTGGCATTTGTAAAGAAACTGCTAACCTCACTGGGGTACACCATAAACGAAAATAAATCTCATCTAGTACCCTGCCAACAAATTGTATTCCTGGGTGCAAGCTTGAACACAACTTCCCAGATGGCATACCTCACTCCAGAGAAACAAGTTTATCTGACAGTGTACTTCAAATTACTGGCCACAAAGACCCAGTTAACTGCAAGGAAAGTACTGCAAGCTCTGGGGTTCATGGCCTCTTGCATCCTACTAATTCCATATGCAAGACTGCATATGAGGAAACTACACTGGCATCTAAAAAGCCTATGGTGTCAACATTCTCAGGACCTGGAATCAGTGATTCCTATCATCCCTTGTATAAAGACAGAATTCCTTTGGTGGGCAGAGGCCTGCTACCTCATCAAGGGACTGCCATTCATTCTACCCCTTGCTGCCCAAACCCTAACAACAGACGGATCAGACTATGCATGGGGGGCTCATTTGGCAGGGCAGTGCATTCAGGGCAAATGGAACCCGAGTCAAATGCCCCTGCATATCAATCAAAAAGAAATGTTAGCTGTACAGAATGCTCTGACAGCCTTCAAAGGCCACATCCTTCCAGGACAATTACTGGTAAAAATAGACAACACCACTGTTGTGTGTTACATAAACAAGCAGGGGGGGACCCACTCTTACCCCCTCTGCAGACTAGCCATGGCTTTGTGGAATGCAGCCTTGAGCTACCAGGTGCACCTACAGGCTCAATTCCTGCCAGGCAAGCTAAACTCACTGGCAAACGACCTAAGCAGAAGTCCATGGACCCACACCAGTGGAAACTGTTACCAAAGATATTCAACATGTTGAGAAACAAATGGGAGAGCCCAGAGATAGACCTGTTTGCCTCCCCTCAGAACTACCAGTTGGACAAATTCTGCACAAGGACTCCCCACAGACAAGCTTGGAAAGTGGATGCCCTGTCCTTCACCGGGGAAAACCTGTCAGTTTATGTCTTTCCCACTTTGCCTCTCCTATCCAAAGTTCTACTAAAGATCAAACAGGACAAACCAAGGACAATACTCATTGCACCAGACTGGCCACACCAACACTGGTACCCCCTCTTGCGCAGTGTGTCACTGCTGGAACCATGGCACCTGCCTCAGACCCCTTCCCTGCTGTCTGAGCAGGAGGGCCAGATTCTGCACCCCAGCTTCAAACCCTGAACTTTGCAGCCTGGCTAATTACCTGAGCTCTCCATTACCATCCCTCAGTAAGCAAGTGCTGGATGTCATTCTGGAGGCAAGGAGGCCTAGTACTGGAAAATCCTATGCTGAAAAGTGGAAAAGGTTCTCTTCCTGGAGCCAAACTCAGGGGATGGGCACAACAGTGCCCAGTTTGCCACATATTCTTCAATACTTAACAGAGATGCTTTACAAGGACCTTTCCTTCTCTTCTATTAAAATTTATGCCTCTGCCATTTCAGCATATTATAATATGGAGCCACCCCTCTTCTCTCACCCACTGCTGAAGCAATTCCTCAGAGGGGCCAAAAATTTAAGACCACCCAGGAGAGCCCCTACTCCATCCTGGGACCTTAATTTTGTATTGGAAAAGCTCACTCTACCTCCCTTTGAGCCAGCTACAACTGCAGAGTTGAAATTCCTGTCTTGGAAAACACCCTTCCTTCTAGCCATCACTTCAGCAAGAAGAATGTCTGAATTACAGGCCCTCATGGCAGTAGAGCCATTCATCATCTTTCATGCGGACAGGGTGTCCCTCAGGACCAATCCTTCCTTTATGCCCAAGGTGGTATCCAGTGTGGCCCTTAATCAGTCCATTCATTTGCCAACCTTCTTTTCTAATCCACAGAACAAAGGGGAACGGATACTGCACTCCTTAGATGTGCACAGACAACTTAGATTTTATTTGGACAGGACTAAGCCTCTCAGAAAAACTGAACAGCTGCGTGTTGCCTTTGCAGCAGGGGCAGAGGGGAAGGCCATTTCAAAGCAAACCATTTCTAAATGGATAGGCCATTGCATTAATTTCTGCATTAAGCACCATGGAAAACCTACTCCACAGGGGATAAGATCACATTCCACCAGGGCTGCATCTACTTCAACAGCCTTTCTCAGAGGTGTTCCTACCAGGGACATCCTAGAAGCTGCTACCTGGAGTTCTGTTTATACCTTCACCAAGCATTACCACTTGCCTATTTTCTCTAAATCCAGAGCTGTTTTTTCCACTGCAGTTTTGCAGGGCCTAATAGCTGGTCCTAATGCTCTCTAATTGCCTCCTCCCTTCCTTAGCTTTGGTAATCTACTCAGATGTAATGACTGCAACAGTGAAACACGAAGAACATAGTACAGATGTTCTTCGTCTTCCATTGCTGCAGTCCTGACTATTGGGTATAGTCCGCGTCCAGTCGGCCCGAATACCAGAGTATAAGGCTGACGTCGGTCAGGGCGCATTAGACTGACGTCAGTACGTCAGGGTACTAATGCGCATGACCGACGTCATATCCTCAGTCTTTTTTGCCGCATGGTCCGATGCAGAAGCAGTTTTGCGAGTGCAGGTTGGCGTTCTGAAATATTTCCGAAACCGGAGTTTCAGACCGAAACAGAGTTGGCTAAGTACCCCGTTGGGGAACATTTTGGTTTTTTCTTGCCTCAGTATTTTACCGGATGTCAGAAAAAGTGAATAACTGTATTTCTTGTGGGAAACAGATACCTCATAGGGATTATCATACCTTGTGTATACCTTGTTTAGGGCCTGAGCACGACGTTGTTGGTTGCCGCTCTTGTGCTAGGTTTAACAAACGCACTATTAAGAGGAGGTTAGACTGTGCCAGGTTAGTGTTTGGGAAGCGTTGCAATTATAAAATGCCGTCGGATGCTCCGCCCGCCTCTCAAGAAGCGGAAGGATAACAGAGTGAAGGCTAGGGTTGATGAAGCCGCAGTCCCGGACGTCGGTTCTTTAGAAGGCTCAGTGGAGCCGGAGGTTTTGCCAGGAGTTTCCATGGAGTCCCAGGCAGAAACTATACTATTACAGGATGTGCCTTCTCAGGAGGTAGGCCAGGCTGAGGGGCTTCTCAGGTGACTGTTCTTCCCTCTCTTCCCAAGGTAGTTAGAGCCTCTCCTTCTGTTGCCAAAACTTCTTTGAGAGGTAGGCCTAGTTCAGCTTCAGTGGGGGCTTCTCCTAGCATTTCGGGTTCTGTACCTAAGAAACATATGCTTAAAATGGCAGAAGATTTGATTACTATGATTAGAGGTTCTATGCCCCCGCCTGATAAGAGGCCTAGGGTGGAACCGGAGTTTGATAGTTTTGAACAGTGTTCAGAGGCTTCAGAATCTTCTGTGGAAGATATGCAGGAGTATCCTACTTATTCTGATTCTGATGTGGATGATTCCACTCCTACAGCTTCTCCGCCTGAGGATTTCTCATTTTCAGAGACTCTGCATTCCATGAGGGAGCACTTTAAATGGGAAGGCCAGGATTACTCTGATTCCAGGAAAAGGCTTAGGGAATTCTTGTTTTACCCCAGCATAGGCCTTTAGCTATTCCTCCTGTGTTGAATGTGGTGGAAGATGTTTTTGCAGAGGCTTCCCTGAACCCTGACTCTTTGCCTCCTGCTCCTGTTAAGCCTGATAGGTATTATAGGGTGCCGAAGCTCATAAATATTTGTTTGAGTCCTAGGGCGGACCCAGAAACTATTTCTCAAGGGCCTAAGGGTGTAAAGGCTTCTGTGGTTAAAAATCCTGTTCCCACTGATAAAGAGGCAAGGGCTTTGGATAGGTGGGGAAAGAAAGTGTATACTTCTTCCACTCTAGCCATGAGAGCATTGAATTGTCAGTTTCACATGCTTAAATATCAGAATTATCTCCTTTCACAATTGAAATCTAAGGTGGATGCTTTGGCGGAAGGTATTGAGTGTAAAGAGTTGCTGGATTTGGTTCACGTGTCTGAACAAGTGGGTAAGCATTCTTTGCAATGTGGTTTTGATGCTGTACAGGCCTCCTCGAGGGTGGCTGCTACCAGTTCTGTTCTTCGCAGGCATGCTTGGTTGAAGGATCAGAATTTAGCTGAGCATGTTAAGACAAGGATTTTGGATGCTCCTTTACAGTCTGATGTGTTGTTTGGATCGCCTGTGGAAGCAGTTTTAAAGAAAATGGAGGACAAAGCTAAGTCTATGCAAACTGTTAAAGATTTTTTGCAGGTGCAGCCACCAAAGTTTAGTAGAAATTGGCCTGCTAAGGGGTGGACATTTCCTGCTTATGATTCCCAGTCTAGGGGTAGGTCTAGACGTGGTAGGGGCAGGGCTCAAGGTTCTTTTAGGCCTAGAACAGGGAGTTCACCTGCTCAGACTTCTGGTGAGGGCAGGGGTCAGTCCTTTCGTAAACAAACCCAACGACCTGTCTTTTCAGCTGCCAGCAGATTCACGTTTGGCAGCTCCTTTGGGAGGAAGACTGTCTCTTTTCAAAGAAAATTGGGATTTAATTACTCAAGACAAATGGGTGTTGGATATCATTCACCACGGTTACAGATTTTATTTCCATACAATGCCCCTTTCAAAGGCATGCCAGACGTTCCTCCTCCACAAAGAATAGAGGCTCACAAGCAAGTTTCTCAGTTACTTCACATAGGGGCCATTCAACCAGTCCCTGTATCAGAAAGGGGCCTAGGATTTTATTCTCGCCTGTTCCTTGTACCAAAGAAGGGGAACACGTGGAGACCAATTTTGGATTTATCTCTCCTCAACACGTTTTGGACATTCCCAAGTTCAAGATGTTGACGTTACAACAGCTTTTACCTCTGCTGGGCAAAGATCACTGGATGGTAACTTTAGATCTCAAGGAAGCTTACCTTCATGTGCCTATAAGGCTAAGTTGCAGGAAGTATCTGCGGTTTCGAGCTGGAAATTCTCATTATCAGTTCTCTGCATTGCCCTTTGGCTTATCTACTGCCCAGAGTATTCACAAAGGTTCTGGCTCCAGTGATAGCTTACTTCAGGCTTCAAGGAATTCAAATCTATCCTTACTTGGACGACTGCCTGATTCTGGCTCAAGAAAAGGAAGACCTTCTACAGCATCTGGAATATGTTATAGCAGTGCTAAGATGCCTAGGGTATTCTGTGAACGAAATAAAGTCCAGTCTAGTACCCTCTCAAGACATGTGCTTTCTGGGTGTGAGACTGAATACAGCAGCCCAGATGGCCTTTTAACCCCGGACAAACAAAAGAGTCTGTCACTTTACTTCCATCAACTATCTCATCAGTCCGTGCTGACTGCAAGGACAGTCCTTCAAGCATTAGGGTTCATGGCATCTTGTATTCTGGTGCTTCCCAATGCCAAACTGCATATGAGGAAGCTACAATGGTATCTCAAAATGTATGGACACAGCACTGCCAGGATTTGGACACTGTCATTCAAATAATACCTTGCCTTCAAAAGAATTCTTGTGGTGGGCTCAGGAATGTCACCTAAACAAGGGACTCTCTGTGACCCGCCAGAGGCAAGTCAGATCTTAACGACAGATGCCTCGGACATTGCTTGGGGAGCTCATCTAAATGGAAAGTGGATACAAGACAAGTGGCCTGCCAGACTACAGCATCTACATATCAACATGAAAGAGATGTTAGCAGTCCAGTTTGCATTAATGGCTTTCAAGGAGTTACTTCTTCCAGGGCAGGTGTTGATTCTAACAGACAACACAACTGTCATGTGGTACATCAACAAGCAAGGGGAACACATTCTTATCCTCTATGCAGGCAAGCAATGATTTTATGGGAGACTGCGCTAAGCCTGCAACTAACTCTTCAGGCAAGGTTTCTGCCAGGAGCACAGAACTCCTTAGCAGATGTGTTAAGCAGACAAATCATGGATCCCCACGAGTGGAAACTGGATCTTCATGTATTTCAGAAACTGACAGTGTCATGGGGAACTCCAGACATAGATCTGTTCGCTTCTCCACTAAACCACCAGCTGCCAAAGTATTGCACAAAGGGGTTTCATCACACAGCTTGGAAAGTGGATGCTCTGTCTTTCAGTTGGAAAAACCTTCATGTGTATGCCTTTCCACCTCTGCCTCTTCTTCCAAAGGTACTATTAAAGGTCAGACAAGACAGGCCAAGGATGATTTTGATAGCTCCAGATTGGCCTCGCAACACTGGTACCCACTACTACGGAGTCTGGTAAAGAAGCCTCCATGGCCTTTACCTCTGATTCCTCATCTGTTATCTCAGAAGGACGGTCATCTGCTCAATGTCAAGCTTCACTCTCTTCATCTAACAGCCTGGCATATTCTGTGTTGAAACACAGCAGGTCTCAACTTCCTCAACAAGTTTTAAATGTGATTATGGAAGCTAGAAGACCTAGTACAAGGAGAGTGTACGCAGAAAAATGGAAGAGATTTTTATTTTGGAGTACAGCAAAGAATTTGGAGATTTCTGAGCCTAATTTGAGTGTGGCTCTTCAATATCTTACTGAATTATTGGACAAAGGTTTGTCCTTCTCTTCCATTAAGATTCATGCTGCAGCAATTTCAGCTCACTATGATTGTGACCCACCTTTGTTTTCGCATCCTTTGTTCAAGCAGTTTCTTAGAGGGGCAAAGAATATAAGACCCCACGTAGAGCTCCTACTCCTGCTTGGGATCTCAATTTTGTGTTGGAAAAACTTACTCTACAACCTTTTGAGCCTGCAGCTACTGCTGAATTGAAATACTTGTCATGGAAGACTGCTTTTCTGTTGGCTATTACTTCTGCAAGAAGGGTGTCTGAGTTGCAGGCCCTTATGGCAGTAGTGCCCGTTGTGATTTTCCCTAAGGATAGGGTATCATTACGTACTAATCCTTCTTTTATGCCTAAGGTGGTTTCTAGTGTGGCTTTAAACCAAACTATTCATTTGCCTACGTTTTTGCAGACCCTCAAAATAAAGGGGAAAAGATTTTGCACACTTTAGATGTACACAGGCAATTGCGTTATTATTTAAGCAGGACTAAGGATTTTAGGCAGTCTCAGCAATTGTTTGTTTCTTTTGTTTTGAGTTCACAGGGCAAGCCTGTGTCAAAACAAACTATTTCTAGGTGGATTGGCTTTTGCATTGCATTTTGTTATTCCCATCATGGCAAGGAGATTCCAGCTGGGATTAGGCCTCATTCCACTAGGGCTACTGCCACTTCAACAGCATTTCTAAGGGGGTGGCAACTAAGGATATTTTGGAAGCAGCTACTTGGAGTTCAGTGCATACTTTCTCTAAGCATTATCACCTTCCTATCTACTCTAAGTCTAGGGCTGGTTTTGCCACAGCTGTTTTGCAAGGCATGTTGTCAGCTCCTACTTCTTTATGATTTGCCAGCCTCCCTTACCTCTGCTTTGGGATTCTACCCAATAGTCAGGACTGCAGCAATGGAAGACGAAGAACATAGTACAGTTTTGTACCTACCATAAATGTAGATGTTCGAGGATTCCATTGCTGCAGTCCAATTTACCCTCCCTCCTTCCCCTCTGTATTTAGGGGTGGTTGTGTAGGTGAGTTTACATGCTTATATTTTTGTATATATTGTTGTATATATTGTACATGTTTTTGGTGCAGGTTTTTTGGGACTTGTCTTTTTAGGGTCTTCTGACATCTGGGGCAAGAAAAGACTGAGGATATGACGTCGGTCATGCGCATTAGTACCCTGACGTACTGACGTCAGTCTAATGCGCCCTGACCGACGTCAGCCTTATACTCTGGTATTCGGGCCGACTGGACGCGGACTATACCCAATAGTCAGGACTGCAGCAATGGAATCCTCGAACATCTACATTTATGGTAGGTACAAAACTGTACTTTGTGTACACTTACCATAAATGTAGATGTTCGAGTGTATTCACTGTTGCAGTCCTGGTTACTCTCCCTCCAACCCCCTGACTTATATTTTCTATACCTTTCTTCTTGTTTACTGTATTTAAGCTTTCTGGTGTATTTGCTTATATTTAGAAGTGTAATATTGTATATAATTGCTTCCCATTATGGGGCATCTGAAATTCTAAATCATAAAGTTGCAATAAACCTGGTAAAACTTAAACTTCAGGCATATTCAGTAAACCCTTTAAGCTTGCATAAACTTGCTGTTAGATCAAAGAAAATGAATAAACTAAATCTTATCAAAGAAATTATAACACATATAAATAGTATAAAAGAAAGGAACAGATGTTAAAGATATTCTTGAGGGCTTTAAAATATTTTATGAAAATATAAATAATAATACAAATAACCTAGATAATAATGATATAGTTGAAATTTTTATAAGGGAAAATGTAAATAAAATAACAAGTAAACTAAAAAAAATGATATAGCATTCACTTTAACAGAAATAAAAGATCAAATAAAAAAGTTAAATAATAAGGCACCAGGCTTAGATGGTCTTATATCTGAACCGTGTAAAACACTACCGGATGATGTAGTTAAAGTATTAGATAAGGTCTATAGAAAAATAAAAACTGCTGAAGTCCCCCATCATGGAAATATTTCCTTATATGACTTATTGTAAAGAGTTGTTCATACAGACTCATTTCACTTTTAAATGTGGACTATAAGATGTTCATGTCCATCTTAGCTAACAGAATTCATTTACTTATTCCTAAACTAAGTAGTGTTAAAACCGGATTTATTTTAACTCATTACATCCGAGTGACACCTCCAGTAGGTTAACTCCTACTGATGCCTCTAGGCATCAAATATTGCTTGTTCATATTTGCATCAATAATTCCAAAAACATGCTATGTACAAGGTTTTAAAAGATTTTGTCTTAAAGCTTACACAATGGCATACTGAACTGCATTGATGTTTGACCTCTGTTTAGTGCAGGTAAAGAGATATTAACTGTTCTTTTTATTATGTTAATTTATATAGATATAATTTTCACATTTTTCTAAATATTTCAACAACTAGGTAACACAGATAGAATTCCTTAGCCTCATATGAAAGCTCTCATTTAGATGAATAAAATGCTGACAGTATGTGTGTAACTTGAGTGGTTGCTGGGATATTGAAAGTTTACAAAATGGTACAAATGTAATGGTTAATCCCCCGGATTCAACAAGCCCTGCACGGTGTGCAGGACTATTGCAGGAGCTCCAGCAAGTAATATGTCTGCTGTGCGATCCAGGAATAAGCTGTAGGGACGTGCACGAGCGCTCCTGCACTAGCCCTGCATGGCCTCAGCTCCTGTATGTATACTATCCCATTTGCAGGTGAAATCCATGCAACTGAGGTGAATTTGTGATCCAGGAAGCTGGAAGCCAGCTATGCAGGACTAGTGTAATCTGTAGAAATGTACTCGGTTAGTAACAGAGTACATTTCTGCAAACTACAAAATGGAGCCATGACAGCCCCAAATAAAGGGGGTGGATATTCTGTAGAAAGCATGCCAATGGCCAAATATATGGCTATTGGCATGGAAAACATTTGCAAAAAAAAAAGTGAACTTTTATTTTTTTTTTTTTAGCAGATCTCAGTTGTTTAAGCGTAGGACAGCGGCACATAAATGGGATCGGGCGAAAAAAATCTTAAAGTAAGCATTCTTACCAAAATCACTATTTTGCCATTATAGTCAATGGCAGGCAGAAGACAATATGGCCAGTGAATAGTGGTTGCTAAAGAGGGAGGCTCAGTGTGGGACCTGTGACTGTACATCAGCAGGCAATCCTATACAAATGAGGGGGAATGATACTAAATCCCAGATTTCCCCTGCATGCTAGTCAGTACTCAACAGTGTAAGAGTAGGAATAGCTTGGTGCAAGCCTAGGAGTTAGCTGCCATCATGGGGGGGGGGGGGTCAGGCATACTGTAAGCGGATTGGAGCTCTGTGGCTTGGGTTTGCCCTTAGCTTAGCAGAGCTAAGTAAGGGTGTGTGTCTGAGGCTGCCTAGCACTCTTTACATTGCCTAAGTGGGTGCACAGGGTATTAAAGGGGAAAAAAAAGTAAACCAGGAAATAGCAGCTCTGTGCACATTTGAGCACTGTGTTTATGCGGCACGCCCCAGGCTTAAACAGGAAGCAGTAGGAAGGTAATCTAGGAGAACTAGCATAGCTGGCAGGTGAAATGTATCAGAATCAGCCAATTACACAGGCAGCAGACCAGCCCAGCCCAGAACACTACTATAAACTATGCAGACACCTTTCCCTCTGGTTTTTCCCCACATGCTCTACACCACCGGTATATACAGTTGGGGGAATTTTAACAAACAAAAACAACAAAATGATAGGGGCTGCAATAGCTATCATACATCAACATGTGGAAGAGGCGGAGGGTGGTGAGGATGGAATGCTGTCGACCAACCCACAGTGATGAGATGGAGAAGAGTGTACAGACCCAGGGTAACCTACCAGGGACTACATGAGCTGGAGATAGTGGAGCATTATAGGGTGGACAGGGACCTCCTACAGCAAATTGTTGAGCTGTGCCGGCCATGCCTCACACACACAACTAACAGAGGGGAACCTATCCCAGTGGATACCATGGTATGTGTAGGCCTAAGAATACTACCTACAGGTATCTTCAAAAAGCCAACTGGGGATATCATGGGGATCTCACAGGCGTCAGCATCCAGGGTACTCCACCAGTTCCTGGATGCCATGTCAGCACACGCCAGTGAGCATGTATATTTCCCCAACACCCGTGCGGCATCTCTCACCAAATAACAGAAAACCCTGAGGTAGTGGATCCTATAGACTGCATGCACATACGCATCAAAGCACCACCTGGTGAGCAGGGCAGGGTCTACATCAACCGCAAGGGCTTCCCTCCATCAATTGCCAGGTTGTGTGCGATGCCCAGGGCATTATAATGAGTGTGTGTGTTGGCTGCCCTGGAAGCTATCACTATTCCCACATCTGGCATCTGACGCAGCTGTACCAGAGATTTGCCAGTGGGGACATCCCTTATGGTCACCTAATGGCAGATACTGGTTAGGCAGTGGAGCTGTGGCTGATGACACCCATCAAAAATGCACACACACCTGAACAAGAACTCCATAATGAGGCACACATACAGACCAGAGTTGTAATAGAGCATGTTTTTGGGATGCTCTAGTCACGGTTCCAGTGCCTGGACACATCAGTGGAGCCTTGCAGTACTCCCCAGCTACTTGTACTCAAATTGTCATCGTATGTGCCATGCTACACAATATGATCCTGCGGAAACAGCTGCAGCAGGAACAGCATGGGGCAGGGCCACACAGCCCCCCACCATTACCAAGGCCTGCACAGGCACAGAGTGACTCAGAGGAGGAACAACCTGAGCTTGCCCCAGTAGGCAGAAGGAGGTGTGCCCAGTATGCCCTGGCCTTGGCAAAGAGGCAATGCATAGCACATACACTGACCAAGGAGGGACCCAGGGAATGACACCACTCTCTGACACGCACATACAGTAAAAGGGATGCCAAACATGACAATACCTGTGCTCAACCATGTATAGGGAGGGTACTATGTGCATCTGACATAGGCAATCCTCCAGTACCATCCTCAATACTGGCACACCCACAAGGAAAGTCACTCTCCTTACCAATTGCCGAATGGCATAGTATATGTTGTTACCTGTATCTATGGTATGGATGTGAGCATGCAAGGGAATTGGGTGGCTGAATAGGATGCCAGCAGATAGTAAACACCTGTAGTGGCAGCATGAGATCTGTAACAAGTACTGGTGTCACCATAGTAGCCAGTACTACACATGGTGACAAAACCCACTGCAGGAAATGTGCTGGGCCACGTGTGTGTCCATATGACACACACATGCCAGTCAGGGAGGTTCACATACCCAACAGTCTCAGCCAGCAGAACAGGTGTAGATAAACACAAACAAAGGCTATGCTAAGGCCTCTGAATGATGCCTATGGGTAACATCCCCCCCAGGCCTACACAGACAGACTACATCAGGACAGGCAGTGGGATGTTAGTTCTGAAGGGTAGGAAGTCAGAAACTGATATGTAGGTCAGTCAAACCTAAGACCTGTAGTACACTGATATGCCTCTAGTCAGCATGATAGGTTAGAATACAGAATGAAATGGAGTACCTGATATACCAGTACAATCATAGCAAATGTGCACAAGTGTCAGGTGCCCCTCTCAATCCTATGTAGAAATGTAGAAACAGTCAGGTGCCCCCCCCCCCCAGTCCTATGTAGAAATGTAGAAACAGTCAGGTGTGCCCCCCCCCAAATCCTGTGTAGAAATGTTGAAACAGTCAGGTGTGCCCCCCTTCCCCAGTCCTTTGTAGAAATGTAGAAACAGTCAGGTGTGCCCCCACTC
The DNA here is from genome assembly GCF_019279795.1 of Protopterus annectens. Classification (NCBI taxonomy): domain Eukaryota; kingdom Metazoa; phylum Chordata; order Ceratodontiformes; family Protopteridae; genus Protopterus; species Protopterus annectens. Next base: position 134,206,483 of record NC_056739.1, read on the forward strand.
CTGTGTAGAAATGTAGAAACAGTCTGGTGTGCCCCCCCCTAATCCTGTGCAGAAATGTAGAAACAGTCAGGTGTGCCCCCCCCCAACTCCTGTGTAGAAATGTAAAAACAGTCAGATGTGCCCCCCAATCCTGTGTAGAAATGTAAAAACAGACATGTCTGCCCCCCAATCCTATGTAGAAATGTAGAAACAGGTGTGCTCCCTCAATCCCATTTAGAAATGTAGTAACAATCAGGTGTGCCCCCCCAATCCGATTTACACATGTAACAGTCAGGTGTGCCCCCCCCAATCATATGTAGAAATGTAGTAACAGTCAGGTGTGCCCCCCCTCCAATCCAATGTAGACATGTAGTAACATGTATGTGTAGGTATATTACCAGTGGAGCACAGATGACCTGAGGTGGCCAAGGTAGCAGGATAGATTGTAGCATTTGTACGATATGCATGTATGCGTGTGTTAGGTTGGTGTGTTTCATATTGTGTGAGAGTGGTCAGTATGTATGCATGTTGAGGTTTGACCTGGTGGCCATTGCCCACTACTGCCGATGATAGGGCCAAGTGCTCACAACTGCAGTGCCAAAGACAGTTCTCACCAGTATAACACATACTAGCAGTATGCCATTGTAAATGTATGGTGGTAATGTGTGTCACCATCTGAAAGATGGACATGGCATGACTGTTGGGCTAGATATACAAGCAGTACACAGGGAAAAGTACCCCAGACATATATATATAATGTGTAACCATGAAATGGACACACACTTGGAATTGTACATACAGGTATGCATCACATTATCTGGGCTTGTAGTAGGGAATACCAGTGTCGTTTGGCCGAACACTTGCAGATCACAAAGGTGATAGGACTGATGTATTGGGAAATGGCTGATATCCCTGCACAAGCCAGCATAACTGGAATGCCCCATCCCCATGCATATCTGTGAGTCAGATGCATGTAGTGTCCATAGCACACATGCACCCAGCTCATTCAAACACCACCCACAGGTACCTATCTGGTCTTATCCCTCCTGTTGGGAATGGGTACAATATGACCCCCACCTGTGTATGGCAATAGCGTAAGAATGCAGCATGCAGTGCAGGTGTCCCATGCAGGTGTGTCTGTAGCTGTAAGTAGCACCCTGCCAGCATCCACACCACCTGATTAATGCTGCTAGAATGTATTGGCATGAACACCTACCCTGTCACCCCAGGGGAATATACCATATGGCAGTTTAGGACTGTAGGACTGACAGAATGCAATGGCCTGCTATAGCTGGCCTGCATCACCACCAAATGGTCTACAGGCCTCTGCCAAAGGCCTGCATCTCACCCATACTGCCAATGTATGTTATGTCATGGGCACCCAAATAACAATATAACACACTCCACATAAGCTATATGCAAGGCCATGTGGACATACCACAGTAACATGTCCACCATGTCCCACTGCATGAACTGTGGACAAACACCAAAACACAGCCGTGATGAGGTGATAACTATAGGGAAAGTGTCAGAGAATGTATGCATAATATATGGAAGAGGATCGAATAATAGAGGGGGGGGAGCATGGAATGTGCAAGGTCCGACACACAGCCGTGTGAACATACTATCCCTGGCTGCAAACAAAAAAATGGGTGGCTACAAACCTGCCCGTACACCACAATAGGGGTAATGTGCTGACTTATGACCCCTGCCTCTGTGTGAACCTATGTGAATCTGTACAGCTGTGAGGTATTGCCACAACAAGATAAGGCCATACTGTCATGTTGATGGATGTACAAGTATGGGATCCACTGCCAGCACTGTACCAAGGTGCTGAACTGGATAAACAGACCCAGCAGGAAATGTCTGCAGCTCTCCTTCCAGAATGGCATAATTTTCCATGAATATGTAGGCATTTGACCACAGTACTGGACACAGCTGCATTCACTCGGTGTTCCCCAGGACATCACTGTGATTAAGAATGTCCACCTGACAGTACTTGAGGACATGAAACATCACAGTTTATAACAGTACACATGTCTGAATATCTCTGCTAACACCAGTACCATGTAGCAGAAGCAGCACAGACACAATCACATACAGTACACACTACCCCTTGCACAGTTTGACCCCATATTGCCAACTGATCTACAGATATCCTACAGAAATAGTTTGCTACCTGTAGATGTAGAACACAAATGTCTGCACTGGAGTACAAACTACCTGGAATGGATCCACACATTCAATACAGAAAGGCATACTGTGCATGCTCACACACTTAACTGAAGCCCATGTCTGCCAGCAGTGGACTGTACATGTCTGACAGTTGCAGGTGTTAGTGCATACACTCCTCAGTATGCACCAGTCATGCTTTACACACATTGGATAGGAATATACACATATATCCAAGGACAACACACTATATGCCAAAAGTACACATACATAGATGTGTGGAAGAGAATGACAGTAACAAAGAGCCTTCCATCATGAGGCCTGTCCCACCCAGCACACAGCCAAATGGCTACAACCACATGATGTGTAAATGTCACTCACTGTAGAAATTAGCCACTGGTATCCCTCAGTATTACAGACTCTGTGGCGCAAGTGCTAGCTGTGCAACATGACTGTATAAGACAGTAGTCATCTGGCAGTTGTATACACGTACCTGCGGAATATAAGCCTGCCTGTGCTTGAGTGTGGTGTGTCTACTTCTAGATTAATTGGTTATGGTCCATGCACACATACTGCCCTCCCCATAGCCCTACTATGACAAGCCTGCTGATGTCATTCACTTTGGAATACACCTTTGGGGAAGGAGTAGCCCAGTAATCTCCGTGGCGTATCCTATAACTGCATAATGCTATAGTGTGATAAACTATTTAGCTAGGAGTTCTAATCCCAGACATGGCAACTGTGTGTGTGTGTGTGTGTGTCTGTCTCTGTCTGTGTGTGTGTGTGTGTGTGCGTGTTTCTGTGTGTATGTCTCTGTGTATGGAGCAATGCTTTTTCGGCTAGTCACACTGACTGCAATTCAAATGCCCTACTTTGGCAAGGCTGCTGATGTCATTCACTTTGAAATACACCTTTGGGAAAGGAGTAGCTCAGTAATCTCCATGGCGCGTCCTATAACAGCATAATGCTGTAGTGTGATAAAGAACTTTGGTAGGGGTTCTATTCCCACACATGGTAAGTGTGGATGTTTGTGTGTGTGTTTCTTTGTCTGTGTAGGGTCCAGTTCTTTTGAGGACATTCAAAGTCACTACAACCTCCATTGACCTTCTTTGGCAAGCCTGCTGATGTCATTCCCAGTGAAATACACCTTTGGGGAAGGAGTACTCCAGTAATCTGCGTGGCGCGTCCTATAACTGCATAATGCTGTAGTGTAATAAACTAGTTAGGTAGGAGTTCTAATCCCAGACATGGCAAGTGTGTGTGTGTGTGTGTGTGTGTGTGTGTGTGTGTGTGTGTTTGTCATTTGTATCCTGTGTGGAGGCGGCTGTGAGTGTGTAACAACTGGACTCATTGTGGAGCGGGTTTTGCAAATTTCTTATATGGTGGCCCTATTATATGTCACAATGTCCACCTTATAAGGATAACAAATATGAAATAGCCAAGAGGCTGGGGTGCCAATCCATACCCCCTACGTGTGACATCAAGGTTTGGCGAACAAAGTTAACAACCCTTGTATTACGCAGAGAACACTCTCAACCCATGTCTCATGCACAAACACACTGGCCTAGGCAACAACCGGTATGTTGGTAGTACCCTGCATATTGCCAACAGATAGTAACCATGGTGTGATTGCAGTGGACCACAGAGGGCATGGCACCCTGTCCATCAGTACAATAGGCACGTATGTGCAGACAGTGTGCCTTCACTATGTTCCCCACTAGATGCCTGCAACACCTGTGGTGCTATCAAATGTGACCCACAAAGGACATATGCCTTAAACACATGCCCTGTATGGACAGATGCCACTGACATCAGGGAATTCCTGTATCATGCTATCAATGTAGGTACAGGGTCAGCCTGCTGTCCATTACCAGTTCCTGCCACATGAGGCCAGGACTGGCACATCTGATGATAATCTGTGTACACAACACGGTCCACACACCCCAGGTATAGTTCCACACGTCACTGTACATACATGTGGGATGTGTGCACATCCCAGACAGCGTCCATGTCATGGACTAAAGAACACATACATGGCAAGCATTGCACAGCAATGGCCACACACAATAGTTACCCAGGTGGCTGGATGGTGAATACAATACCCACCTGTGTGGGCCAGTCCAGACACTACACCCATGAGCCACACTGCAGACCATTGTTATGTGGCCTGCTGCCAAGGTATACCCTACACCTAGTCTTGTATAGCCTTCTGGCACAGTCAACCACTACACACCCGTGAAGCAATACTCACATGCATGTCATTACTGGCACCCTGTGTCTGTGTGTGTGGTGTATGATGTTTTTGACCACATTCATATTCACTACAACTCCCATTGGCATACTGAAGCATGCTGTCTGATGTCAGACACCTTCACATACCCTTTGCCCATATAACCTCCGGATAACCCCTGTGGTGCATGTGATACCTGCACATTACTGTATTGTGGCAAACTAGTTAGGAAGTGTATTCCTGACCCTGCCAAGTGTGTCAATGTGTGCGAGTCCCTGAGAGAGTGTGGCTGTGTTGACACTGACACCTGTTCATGTGGACAGGCATGTGTATTACACCTACCATATCGCTACCATATCACTGTTGCAGATGTCACTCACCATCACATATATGTTTGGACAGTTCCTCAACATGTAAGGTCTGTGGCGCATGCAATAACTGCATAGACGTGTGATAGCAGTACATAGTCAGGGGTTTGAAACCCTGTACTGGTTGGTGTGTGACACAAACATGCTTAGGTTTTACTCTCCCACCCCCTCCCTGACTTATTTTGTCTCTCTCACTCCCTCTCTGGTGGATGTGGATAACTACACATGCTTTGCTTAGGCAGCAGCTTGTGTTTTGTAAGTGATGCTCATGATCAGCTGATGACCTCTGCATGGATTGCAGCCATCCTCTAGCTGATTGCATGTGGAATAGCTGTGGTAACATAACCCATAGCCAGTTGCATGGAGACACACTCCAATATCTAGGAGCATCATGTTGGTGTTGAGCCTTTTCATTCAGTGTGAGGAGGACTAGATCTGGTGTTTGGCAAACAGCATCACAGATGGATTTGGGATTTGCGTCTAACAACATGCACTGTGGAAACAGGCCAACACACAGTAGGGAGATGTGCCTGACATGACTACAGAATGTAAGTGTTGCTATTCTGCATTTGGAGTAATTTATTTATGTATGTATTTCAGTTTGATAACCGAGGGGGTCCACTGGGCTCAGGAGCCCATTTTCAGTGGAGGCCCAGGGAGAAAAGATCCAACATTACATAGTAAAAATTAGATTTTTAGCTTAAAGTTACAATTCAGAATGCAGATATAAAAGTTAAGCAAAATGCAGTTATTATAATGGTGTATATGCATTATAAGTTAAAGACAAGAACTGGAGAATTGGTTCAGTTCCACATTACATAGTAGACATTAAATGTTCAGATTAAAGTTAGCATTCATGATTCAGACATGAACTGATAAATAAGTAAAGTACCACATTATGCAGTAAAAGTTAAATATTCAGGTTAAAGTACCCTTTAGGATGCAGATGGGGAGAGGAGGACATGGTGAGCAAACTATATACAATATATACAAAATGTGCATGAGATAGAGTAGAGGGGAGTGAGTCATTTCTAGAGGAGTTAGGTAGTAGGGAAATTGGAAGTAGGGAAAACATGATTTAGAATGAGGAGAGAAGAAGGCTAGGTAGGTAAGGTGCAATTGCAAGTCCAGTTAGAGAGATAGTAGGAATGAAGATGTGATTTGTCATAATGTCGATTTAACAGGGTGTGTGTGGATATGGCTGGTCTACATGTTTTAATACCTGTCATGACAGTGCTGTGTTTTTGAGGAAACCCCCATCTGTAGGGTCATCAACAGACTGGGCAGTGTGTGGAGCCTTTTGTTTCTTGTGTTACTCACAGAACACCTATCTGAGAACTGTAGAAGCATAGTGTGAGGATTGCAGTCAGTACAAGGTGACAGCCATGAAAGTTACTGACTTCATATCCCTCATAGGACATATGCCACAATAAACCCCTGGTACAACAGTAAATGTCTGAGGTTATCACAGCAACATGCCAATATTGGGGTAGTGTTCATAGCTCCAACCACAAGTTAGTCAACCTTTGTACTTATGTCCTGCAGTAAGAGGTGCATATGTCCTGCACACCATTATTTATTGACATCATACCTGCTAACAAGCCAGTCAGATATCAGACTGCTATACATGTTATGTATAGTAGGGGTTCTTCTGAGAACATAGCTTGTCAATTCTGTGGTTGTGTGTACAGTACTGGGATCTGTGTACCTAGGGTGATTGTCGACAGTATGTGTATTGCACATACTTACCTTGGGCTGTGCACAGACTGTGGTAGATGCCATTGTTGTTGGTCCCATACCACAGACAGCTATCGCACCACGCAGTGCCATGACTCAATGTATGTAGGGCCAGTGTGTGAGTGGCACATATGAGAATGGTGTTTATCAGACAGTCCATATAGTGTCATATTAAGCGTGTGTACCATATGTGGCTGTGTTTACATTGGTTGTGGGTCTGCACTTTCACACAGATGTCTGTTACTCTGTGCTGTGACATGCATGTAGAGCTGCTAAAATCGCAGGTACATGTGTAGTTCCCCCATACAAAATGTAGTCCAGTGTTGTGGCAGTCTACCTGTAGTTTGCACAGTGCTTTGTGACATGCCTAGCAGCCTAGTGTAATTACCCAGTGTGCTGATATGTTCAGTTATTTGCAAGACATTTTGCTGCCAAGCCACTGTAACTGTTGTGTATTTATGATGAAACAGTGGGATTCTGCACAGATGTATATCACTAACTACTGGACAGTATGTGGCCATGTGACCCCTGCACCACCAGGTATTGTGTCAGGACAGACTGGCATGTGTGCATGCATAAACTGTGTGGGCATATGTAGTCCAGTACTTACGTGATATACCCATGTACATGGCTATTAACATTCACATTGGGAGCCGTGGTCCACATGTCTCACATGAAGGGGATATGTGTACACCTCTGGACTGACCACAGAGTGCCAGACTTTCCACAGTATATTGGTCATATCTCTGCTGTAGTCCACAGGAGCATTACTGTGCTAGCAGTGGTACTGTACTATGATGTCCTTAGGATGTCTGTCATTAGCCAGTGGTGCACATGTTAAAAGCAAATGTGACCTTCCACACACATCTGTTAAGACAACCCCTATTATATTAGCAGCAGTCTACATATATACCTGCAATACATACTTGACATCCCCTTGCGCTAAGAGGTTTGGGCAATTGGGGCTGAGGTGTGACTCCACTCCATGTTCTGGACATATGGTGAACATATATGTATATATATTTATCCAGATATCTATATAGATATATACACATATATTGACATACATAGATGGATATATATGTACACACACACACACACACACACACACATATATATATATATATATATATACGTGTGTGTGTGTGTGTGTGTATATATATATATATATATATATGTATGTATGTATATGGGATGTGTATAGGCATCCTATGGTTGATTGACACTGACATGTCTCCCCAGCTGTGTAAGAACTGGCACATATAGGAGACAACACCCCGTACGCACCACATGCCATGGGTACCTCTACTGCACTATCACAGGCGACAGAACATGCATGGGTTCAGGTCTCCATCACAGACAATAGTCATGTGTTGTAATACATGTTGCATACATGTCAACTTGATCACCTCAGTGGCTATGTGCAGGAGGCACCCAGAAGATTGGCTGATGCATGTCACTCTCACCCTGAGGGTCACCACAGTGGTGTCTGTCAATAGATTGTCTGCTGCCACATGGCAGGTTACCACTATACTCACATCCCCTACACAACCCATCTCTCCATGGACAGTAGCTAAGTACACAACTATGACCACCTGCAGCGATGCACCCCAGTACATACACTTGTACGTGTGCATTACTGAGGTTAGCAGAGTCTGTGTGTTAGTACACCTGCACTTGGGAATTCCATGAGGGCCTTCACAACCACTGCAACACCCATTGCCGTAGTCAGTTGTGGCTGCTGCTGTATGGGACATTACATGTACCCTGTTATGCTCCTCTCCCTATTGGCTACATGAGCCTTGCAGTACCAGCACAATGGTGTTGTACAAATTGGTCGATAGGCATGGGATACCCATTAAGTTCTGGCAAGTGTGTGTATGTGTGCATGTCTGTATATCTGTAGGGTACAGCATTCCGAGGCCACATACTCCTATTACAGTACCTATTGCCACACAGTAGTACAGATAGTGTTTTTGCTGCCCATAGGTGAGGCATGACAATGCAACACCCTACTATGCCTGTGGCATGTGCATTAGATGCATATCTCTGTAGTACCACTGTTGGGATATACAATGGGTTGTATCGCAGTTGTGGGCAATCTGTGATGGTGGGTATGTCAGAGTGTCATCATGGGTTTCAGGGAGTACAATATCCACCTGGGGATGTGGGTGCTGTGTACACTATCATTACACCAAGGTACACCCAGTACGTGTCCCATGTACCACTTTATGATGACCACTGTCACCATCAACCATACAGGTAACTGATACCACAGTCCAGCCCAGTTATGCATGTGCTGTGTGCAGCCGCCTACCTGTAACACACTGGACACACGGTCAAGTTAGTTGGCAGTGATAGGCCAAGGTCTCTCGGATGTGTGTGTGCCTGTTATGTGTCTGTTAATGTGTATATGTTGGTATGTCACACTATGTATTGTCCATATACAATCATTACATCCCCCATTAGCATACTGTACATGTCTGGGGATGTTCTGCATGTAACCTGAAACACACCTCACCCTAAACTCTGTGTGGTGTGTGCAATGAAAGCCACACACTTCAGTAGCACTACATACCTAGGTAGGGGTCTAGTCCCAGTGTTGCCAAGTAAGGGTGTGTGTGTATGTGGATGGGTCTACATTAGGTTGCAGATTATACACATCCTAGTGGGTCACCTGTCCACGTGGCACAGGCAGTAACTGTTGTACAAACCTGTGACGTGTTCAACTGTACCCCAGATATGTCACAGCCATGGTGTCACCACAGTGCCATACCCTTGTGGAATATGACTGCAGACCATCCTCCTGCTGACGCATGTACACCTACAACACAAATGGATAACATATGGAGACCACAGTCAACCAGTGTTACTAACAGCTATAATGCATCATTGCTGGATGGCTACACTACCTGACATGTATGCATTAAACTTTACTCGTGACAACATGTTACACTGCAGTACTTTAGTACACTGTAGTACATTCACCGTGTGCATCAGAACCATATTAACCTGTCCCTGCATCAGTGTTATGGATGGCAGAGATGTGGCACAGGTATCATCATATGCACAGGGTGTGTTGTTGGTTTGTCAGAGGCTGAGGGTGGGCCATACATTTGATACCATGTGTGTGGGTGATGGGTGTAATGAGGTGAACTGGGCATGGTGATGTGGTGTGTGTAGGTATGGGGTTGCCTTAGGTGTGTTTGTATAGTGTGTGGGTATGCATGCACACGGTTCTGCCATGTGGCTGCTCTACACAGGTGTTTATGGACAGCTGTAGACCATACCTGGCAGGGTGTGCAGTTCACTGCCTCCAGCCACAGACATGTGGACTGTGCCTGCCAGGGGTTCCATGGGCATGTCCAGGTGCAGTCCTCGATGTGCTACTCTCCCCTGATGATGACAGATGTCTGCTGGAACCAGGTCCCTCCTGGAACTGGCCAGGACCATGTGCTCATGGCCTGCTGTGGTGTGGACAGCACCCCCCTGCAGTGCCTGGGCTGGTACTGCCACTACGGGAGCCCCTTGGTGTCCTAGCATGTCCACATTGACTGTCAGCTGTTGGTGTTGCTGGCCTATGTCCACACGGCCGTCACCGCATTCCCACCACATGTTCAAGCACAGACAAACCATGGTTGAAGAGGCCCATCATCTCACCAAGCCGTCTATCCACGAGCTCGGTATAAGCACAAATGGCACTAGACAGTTCATGGAAGTTGTCGCTTGCAGATGTGAGAGCAGCCCTCTGCAGCCTCAGGCCCTGTCTGGTGTAATGTTCCATACATGCCTCCGCCACCATGACAGCCTGAAACATGCGCCTGGTGGTACCAGTTGTGGCACATCTGCCAGGGGCATGATGACCAGCGGCCCTACCCTGAGCACCCAGGGACATCTGCCTATGTGGTGCTCTGCCGGACATCCGGCTATGCCTGCTGTGACCAGACACAGTAGGCATGGTTACCACACTCTCCTGTGCACTGCCACCAACCGCCAGCTGTCCCTCTGTATGGCCACTGGTGATGGGGTATGTATAGGCACTGAAACTGTGTGCAGGGTTGGGGTGGCTAAAAGGGGGATGTCAAATGATGGTGCTGTTTCGGCCCCTGACAACCCCACCTGTGCCTCAACAGTACTATCATCATCTTCGGTGTCTATATGGACACCAACATCAGGTTGCATGCAGGAGGGACCCTGACCCACCTCACCACCTGTGGGGGAAAACAAGAAATGCACTTTAAGACCTGTACAGCATTGCATACCAGTATACACACACACACACACACACACACACACATCACCTTAATACCTACCTGTCCATGACTTTACAGACAGTCCCACGTTTTTCCCATCCTGCATCACACTTGGTAACATACACTCATTAATAGCACTCACTAACATATCATTCCTCTAAATGCCTAGACAAGTGATCATAACACAAACCCCTGTTACTCCATTACCTCCCTGTCCTGAGTGGATTGTTTTGCATGGCCTCACTGCTGTCATTCAGTGTTCACCCTGTGTATATCTGGACATCATGAGCATGGCCCCTGTATGTGAGGGGCTACTATCTTCACTCCATAATTTCACGCATTGGAGTGTCATGTGTAAGTATTGCTCAGTGCATGCCAGATATGCTGCTCAATCAACCTATTGTGACAACTGTAATATATGAATACCCTCCCTGGTGTTGTCTAGTAATTCCCCAATGCATCTGTAGTGCTGCATACGCGGGTTGTCAGTCACCTCTCTGCTGGATGTGATATTAAGGGTATACCTGGTGTCTACCTTCCTTCCCAATGCATGTTCTCTGCTACAGACATTATTATACTATCAGCTGCCCTGTGATTACATGCCTGACAAGTATTCCTGTTGTATCATGTGTTAGTCCATGTAATGCACGATCCCAAAGGGAAGTACTGCTTGTATGAACAACCTCACAATCACACATGTGCATACATTGACACCCACACAAACACACACACATGCACACACGCATCCTACATGCGTCAACCTCCCTCCACTTCACCGGAGTGACCCTACAGACAAAATAACCACCCACCGACACACACACATACAGGTGAGGTTGCACAAAGATAGTACACACAGTCCTCCCATTAACCATATGTCAACATGCATGACATATGGTACACAACAGCATGCGGTGCAGCTATAGTCAATCCATGCTAGCAACAGTATACATGTTTGTGATGCATGTGCTGTGTTAGTAGGTGATGCCTCTTCCCCTGGATACCACTGAACCCATACACACAGTGTTGCTGTGCACCTGTTCTGCACCCTGCCAAGTACTGTGCACCAAACCTCACAGGTGTACAACCCATTGCTGTATATGTAGTACTGTGTCAGTTATGTCAGCTCTAATGCTCACAGCCCTTATGTTTTTCAGCAACACATACCTGGGATGATATGTGGACAGATGTCATTTCTGAATGCCTGATGTCTGCTTTACAAATCTCAACATCAGCAGACCATGTATGACCAATCCAATACTATTACAGTGACAACCATCAAACCTTACCATGGCTATGTGGAGTGTACACACCCTTACTGATATGACGCACCCTTCCTTGATCTGCCATGGGACCACATCACCGCATATATTAACAGTATGTCCTGTACATTCACATGCAGTGTCTACAGAATGTGTTAGGTGTGCGAATGCTGACCGCGATGCATACAACATCGGGTGTGCATATGTGTGCACACCCTTATCATGACGGATTGTTGCACCTATTGTTGTGTACTACAGCAGTCACTCCTCTTGGCAGGGAATACTACCATGGGTCGTCTGCATTTACCAGTGTATGTTTAGTCTGCCCTACACATGTCCCCCAAATCTGCATGATTGCAAGGTCTACTCATGTGCACATCCCTTGGTGTTCACACACTGCCGTCACTATTGCTGTGGGGGTAGTGTTATGTCTGCCACATTTCCTGAACCTGACTGTGTATAGATATAGCCATTCTTAGCATCGTTAGGATCCCTGCTGCCGTGCACTGGTGTGTCATGCTGATACCCTGTCCCCACCTTCAGCCTTTTTGCAGATGCTTGACAAGTAAGGCCAACACTTGTGTCAGTTTGCAGTGTCCCATACACTGAACACCACGTGTTACAGCCTAGTTCCAGCTATTAATGTGGACCACAGTAATACGTTATGCCATAGTGTAAATCTGTAACAGTTGCCATTGTACTACTGGTATATACACTGTTGTTGCACTGTATATGGGTGATGTTTCACACATGTCCCTACTCTAGGCCATGTCTCCCACCATTATGTTAATCCCTGTGGACACATTCCGGAATGACAAGATATTGGTTATCTTGCAGGTGTCTCCCATACCCTTCCAACACCCCGTCATGGTCACCACTGTGATGCCATGCATTTAACAGAAACAGTACATGCACATGTACTGCATGCATTCTGCGTACGTGTGTTAGATGTGTGCATGGAATATATCATAGCTATTACATGCCTGGTGTATTGGCAAGCATCAACAAAAACCATACTAAACAGCTACAGGCTGCTGCCTTGGTGGTATACTGGATGGACCTACATAAGAGGGTGAGAGATGTGAAGTCAGTGGCCACACCTGTGGCATTGCTACAGGGTGGGTGCAGCATTACAGTACATCAAGAGTACATATCCACAACACTACCACGTATGCACATCTGTTCATTACTACTTATGCAGCAACAAACTATATGTATGACATGTCAGATATGCATGATCTACCTGTACAGATGTGGATGCATACGCAACAGTGGTCTACTGATGTGCCCTGTGGCCTTACCTGCACACTTTTCAGCTGGTGTGTGGGTAGCACCCACCTTCACAATGGTGTCCGGCATTTGTTGGCTGTGTGGACGGGCAGGTGCCACGAGGCTGGCAAGGAGCTCCTCAACACATGTCGGGGGGATGGATGTCATGGCCACCCTGTTGCAAGGTGAACCCCCCCCAGACTGCAGCAGCATGCCGACGGGCAGAACCACATCTCCATAATCATCTGCCCATGGTACCAGGCCCCATCACATGTGGGACCCACCTTGGGGCCTCCTCATGTACTGGTCCAACACTACCTTCAGGTGGAGCCACCTCAGGGGATCTTGTCTCCCCCCCCCCCAGCAGCACACACATACATGATCTTGACCCTGAGGTCAGTCTGTTCCGTAGCGGGCTCCACAGACACATGTGGGATGTGCTACATCACCTTGAGGCACCCAGTACACATTCACAGGGTCCACATGCTCCTCCTGCTCAGCCTCCAGGCCAGGCACTTTCGGGATGTGGACTGCTGTTGTGGGTAGCAGTGGGTGGGAGGTTTGTTTCCATTGTATACATATTTGGGTCCATGGGGCTTCCACATCGCAGACCACAGACACCATCCAGGGTGTTTACCCATCACGTGTGTCATATACCACCCCTGTAGGCTGTCCTCTATATCTACCAAACCGGACCACCTCCACAAGTATACCTGTCATACTTCCCCATATTCCCATTCCCTACTTCACAGATGAGGGCAATGTGGTCCCAACAAGGGGTTCACATGTAACATACCCGTCCATGTTGCCCACACTGTCAGCTGTATACATCTGTGTGCATTGCTATGTGTGCTGTTCCCTCGCACATAGCATGCAGCACTGTGGTGATAATATAGGGGACATGTATTTACATACATATATTTGTGTGTGTGTTTGTATATATGTAGAAATGTGGATATAGATATATATATCTATATATGTGTAGATATATATGATGTGTATATGTGTTTATATATATATTTGTCC